>NC_029789.2:23923681-23933047 GCF_000816755.2 Arachis ipaensis
ATTGCCCCGTTTTCTCTTGGCTTTTTATTTTGAATTTCTCAATCAAAAACGGTTTCTCTTCTTCGCTCTTCTTCGTAACTTCTCCCTTTACTCTTTCATTTTCTGTTTCTTGCCTGGAGTTTCGTAGTTCCTTCCCGCAACGTCTGTTCTGCTACTGCTTTCTGTGGAAGAGGGGCGGTTTCCAGATTTCTCCTTCAATCTTCGCAGTTTTCCGCTTCGAGGGGTGGCTTTGTTGCTTCTGCTCTTTTCTTTCGAGGTTTTCTTCTATTCTCCAGGTTCGATTTTTTCTTCCTCTGTTTCCTTATATGTCTGGTTTGATTTTTGCTTCGAGAAAGTTTGGATCTTTCTGCTTTTACTGTGCCTGATTGTTGCGTGTTCTGGAATTTCTTCGTTTTGTGCGAATCTTTTGCTTTTCTTGTTGCCTGAATGTTGTCGCCATTTCTGCTTGTGCCTTCGATGGTTTTTGCTTGATTTTGAAAAAGTTTGCGTCTTTGGTGATTTTCTGCTGGGCTTTTTGATTTTGACAATGCTTTGGCTGATAGACTGTAGAAAGGTAGTAACTTTGTGTTTTTTACTTTGCTTTCGTTTTGAAATCTTATTTTCTCCTTTGATGAGTGCCGGGACGTAAGCTGTAGAATTTTCTTGAAACCTTGCTTTGTTACTGCCTCCAAAGGATGCCCCAAGGCTTTGGTGTTTTCCTTTCCTGTTTGTTCGTCTGTCGAGTTGTTTTGCCCCTCATCCGAGATGTTTTGTTAGTAATCCACTCTTCTTTTCTTATTGTAGGATTTAGTTGGCCTCATGTCTTCTCGCAATAATGTTGTAGAGATGTCTTTCCAGGTTCCCGAGGGCATGACCGATTGGGTGGACTCGATGGTTCTTATGTGTGTCTCTTTGGTTGATTCCGAGTTTTGCGCGCAGCTTAGGCAGTTTCATAGGGTCTGTAGTAATCCTAGTGATGAGAAGAATTATGAACTTGTCCCTCCCTCTTCTGAGGAGAGAGTTTGTTTCTCTACTCGGGTTGTTAATGATCGCCCTTTTTTCTATGCTTATGACTTCTTCTTTGGTCAGCTGGGTATCACCCTTCAGAAAGAAGGTCTTTTCCATGTTTGATGAATCATTTCGTGATTTTAAGAACTATTTTTTCAAGGTCCGAGCTGTTGAAGGAGCTCGGCCCTTTTTCCTGGACGAGAATGATGAGCCCGCCTTTCCCTTGGAATGGCAAAAAGATGTGAGAGTGTCCAGATATACGTGGAAAATGTTGAATGAGGCTGAGTGAGCTTTTGTGACTGTCTTGGAAGAACACTGGGGTCAATTCCCCTGTCTTGATACAAAGAAATTTTTAACCAATCCCTCTCTTCTTCAAACTGAGCTGGGTATTTTTGCATTTCCTTTGTTATCTGTTTATATTGCTTGTGAATGCCTTTCCAACTTGTAGCTTAATTTCTTAGTGTTGTGTCTTATTTGCAGAGGCGATGAAGAATAATGAATCCATGAAGGCTTTTAAGAGGGCACAGAAGGCGACTGCTGCCAAAAATATCTCGGCTAAGGCGGCCGGGGAGGGATCTTCCTAAGTGCGTGTGAAGCCGTCCATGCCGAGTTCTCCCGGGATGAGGAAGGTGATCCCTACTCCCCGAGTTCGTCTGGCTGACCCTCTTCCAACTTTTGCTGCTCCTTCTGTCGCTCCTCCCAATAAGAAACAAAAAATAGTTGAGCCCTTTGACCTTGATGCTCCCGACTTTAATGCTATTGAATTTGTAGATCAGCAAATTGGCCCCTATGGCGCCCTTTCTATGGACGATATGTCCATCCTTCATCATTTGGAATTTATGACCCGAAACAACATAAAGATGGCGTATATAGGGGCTACTCTGCACCGAACTGCTCAGAACCTACCTCTCCATGCCACCAAAGCATTTATGGAGGAGGCAAAGCAAGAGTTTGACCGAATGAAGGGGCTGAAGGAGGAGCTCGAGGTGAAGGTGGCCAAGCTGGAAAAAGATCTAGAAAACGAGAAAGCGAGTTCCCTTTCTCTGGCGGCTTCTGTGCGGTTGGCCGAAGACACGGCAATGATGCATAAGGATAGTTACGTTACGTCCTATCGGGAGGTGATGCGCCTGAGAGGGGAGCTGGAGAGTGCCCGGGAAGATTATTCTGAACTTCAAGGTCATCTTGTTGGCAGCATGACTGCTGCTTATGAGAACCTGAAGGAGCAAGTTTGGGTTATTGCTCCCGAGGCTGACCTGACCCTCTTCAGCCTGGATAATGTTGTCAAGGATGGCAAGATTGTCCCTGATGACGAGGATGATGATAATATCGATCTTCCCCCTGTGTCCTCTGCTAAGGTGTCGACTTCTGCTGTTCCTACCGAGGTCGACCCTCCCGCCTCTGATCCTGACTGCCAGATCTTAAACCGAGATGACGGTACTGTAGATGTTGTTCCTCTCTAGACTCACCCTCCGTCTCCTGCCAAAAAGTCTTCTGACCCTTAGCTTCATTCATTCTGGATATTTATATAGTTGGCCCGGCTTGTGGGCTTTTTCAACTCTTTATGTTTTGTTAACTGCTGACACTTTCTTGTTGCTTTCCTAGCAACTTTTATTTTTGAAAAACAAAAGGTAGCTCGCTTAGCTTTTTAAGGTAGGTTTCGGTGGCCTCCAAGGCTTTTATAACTTTTTGTAGACTATATCATGCTTTTTGTGCTTGCTTTGGTATCTCTTCTGTTTTCTGAGAATGTTGGAACCTTGCAACTCGACCTTTTTGGATTTGCTTTTATAACTTTTTAGTAGTAGGAGTCCGACTTCGTTATGTCGGTCTCTTTTGAGTTATTTTTGCAGATAACTTTTTAGTAGTAGGAGTCCGACTTCGTTATATTGGTCTCCTTCAAGTTATTTTTGCAAATAACTTTTTAGTAGTAGGAGTCCGACTTCGTTACATCGGTCTCCTTTAAGTTATTTTTGCAAATAACTTTTTAGTAGTAGGAGTCCGACTTCGTTATATCGGTCTCCTTTAAGTTATTTTTGCAAATAACTTTTTAGTAGTAGGAGTCCGACTTCGTTATATCAGTCTCCTTTAAGTTATTTTTGCAAATAACTTTTTAGTAGTAGGAGTCTGACTTCGTTATATCGGTCTTCTTTAAGTTATTTTTGCAAATAACTTTTTAGTAGTAGGAGTCCGACTTCGTTATATCGGTCTCCTTTAAGTTATTTTTGTAGTCCTCTTTTTTGGACCTGTGTCAGGTCTCTTTCAGGGACTACTTGTATAACTTTTTAGTTTTGGGCTGACTTTGTTATGTCGGGCCCTTTTAAGTTAAAGTAATCCTCTTTAATAGGGTTGGCCAGACCTCTTTCCAGGGTTTACTTATAACTTGGGTTGACTTGGTCCGACTTCTTAATGTCGGCCAGTCTTTAAGTTATTATTTTAGCAATCTGTAAGACCTCGTCAGGTTCTTTTTTAGATCACTTTCGATAACTTCTTACATTATTCTGTGTTCATCTTTGCCGATTTGTAGAAAGTGGCTGTCATCTCTAGATCGTCCTTTGGGTGAATCGCGTTTTCACCTTTATCAGACGGTTATCTTTATCGTGATCGTGCAGTGAAATTATTTTTTCTTTCTGCCGATCTGTTGCTTTATAATCGGACGATGAATACTTCAGATTAATGCGTCTTGAAATCTTGTAGAATATCTTCTTAGGTTGCAGGCGTGCCATGATCTGGGAAGCTCTCGTCCATCGAGTTCGGACAGTCTGTAGTAGCCCTTTCCGAGTACTTTTACAACTCGGTAGGGTCCTTTCCAGTTTGCTGCCAACTTTCCTTCTCCTGGTCGAGTTGTTCCAATATCATTTTGGATTAGGATGAGGTCGTTCTCCGTGAAACTTCTTGGCACTACCTTTTGATTATATCTGGAAGCCATTCGACGTTTTAGTGCTTCTTCCCTGATCCGAGCTCTTTCCTGAATTTCAGGTAGTAGGTTGAGTTCTTCCTTCTGAAGTTGAGAGTTGGCCTTTTCATTGTAGTGGACTACTCTGGGTGACCCTTCCTCGATCTCTACTGGGATCATTGCCTCCACTCCGTATGCTACTCGAAAGGGTGATTCATTTGTCGTGGAGTGTGGCGTTGTTCGATATGCCCATAGGACTTGCGGAAGTTCTTCAGCCCAAGCTCCCTTTGCATCTTGTAGTCTCCATTTTAGCCCTGCCAATATGACTTTGTTGGCAGCTTCGGCCTATCCATTGGCTTGAGGGTGTTCGATGGAGGTGAACTGGTGCTTTATATTCAAGTCGGTTACTAGTCTCCTGAAGCCTGCGTCTGTGAATTGAGTGCCATTGTCTGTGGTTATGGAGTATGGAATCCCGAACCTCGTGACAATGTTCCTGTATAGGAATTTCCGACTTCTTTGAGCAGTGGCGCTGGCTAGGGGCTCTGCCTCAATCCATTTTGTAAAATAGTCTACTCCGACTATGAGGAATTTTACTTGTCCTGATCCCTGGGGAAAGGGTTCGAGAAGATCAAGCCCCCATTTTGCAAATGGCCAGGGCGAGGTTACACTAATGAGCTCTTCTGGCGGGGCAATGTGGAAGTTGGCATGTTTTTGACATGGTGGACATGTCTTTACAAATTCTATAGCTTCCTTTTGTAGGGTTGGCCAATAAAATTTCGCTTGAAGCACTTTTTTGGCAAGAGCTCGTGCTCCGAGATGATTGCCACACATGCCGCCATGTACTTCTTCCAACACTTCCTTTGTGTTGTTGGTCGGCACACATTTAAGTAGTGGTATTGAGATCCCTCTTTCGTACAGGATGTTGTTTATGATAGTGTAGTACTGTGCCTCCCTTTTTAATCTTTTCGCCTCTTTTTCCTCCGTGGGGAGCGTTTCTGCTTTGAGGTAGTTAATTATGGGGGTCATCCATCCTTGGTTCTAACTTGTGATGGCTAGGATTTTTTCTGCTTCCGATATTGACGGGTTCTGTAGCATTTCCTGGATGAGGCTTCTATTCTTGCCCCCTGGTTTGGTGCTGGCTAGTTTTGAGAGTGCGTCAGCTCGGGCATTTTGCTCGCGGGGTATGTGGTAGATTTTATATTCCCCGAGTTGTCCGAGCTGTTCCTTGGTTTTATCCAAATACTTTTTCATGGTGGGATCTTTGGCTTGATAGCTCCCTGTTATCTGCGAGGTGACTACTTGTGAATCGCTGTAAATGTTGAGTTTTTTAGCTCCAACCTCTGTAGCCAGCTTCAAACCAGCTAATAACGCTTCGTATTCCGCCTGGTTGTTTGAGGCCGGGTATCCGAACTTGAGGAAGAGCTCGACTTGGATTCCTTGGTTGCTTTCTATTATCACGCCTGCGCCGTTTCCAGTCTTATTTGAAGAACCGACCACGTAGAGATTCTATTCTGTGGGGGTCTCCGAGGCATCTGTGAGTTCTGCGATAAAATCGGCTAGGTACTGTGATTTAATGGCCGTCCGAGCTTCATATTGGAGGTCAAATTCTGATAACTCGACTGCCCATTGTAAAATTCTGCCTGCTAAATCTGTTTTCTGCAATATTCCTTTTATGGGCTGGTTGGTTCGAACCTTAATGGTGTGAGCCTGGAAGTACGGGCGAAGTCGTCGAGATGTTAGAATGAGAGTATAGGCAAACTTTTCTATTTTCTGGTAGTTCAGCTCGGATCCTTGTAGTGCTTTGCTAATGAAGTAGACGGGTTGTTGCCCACTTTCGTCTTCTCTGGCTAGTGCTGAGGCTATTTCCCGGCTTCCTACTGCAAGATATAGTACGAGTGGTTCTCCTTCTCGTGGTCGAGATAAGATAGGTGGTCGTCCTAAGAACTCCTTGAAATCTTGGAAAGCTTGTTTGCATTCTGTCGTCCATTCGAACTGTTTTCCCTTCCTTAAAGTAGCATAGAAGGGGAGGGATCTTATCGCTGCCCCTGCTAAGAATCTGGATAGGGCGGCCAATCTCCCGTTGAGTTGCTGTACTTCTTTGACACAGGTCGGGCTCTTCATGTTGAGTATGGCTTGGCATTTATCCAGGTTTGCTTCAATTCCTCTTTGTGTGAGCATGAAACCTAGGAATTTGCCTGCTTCTACCGCAAAGATGCATTTTGCCGGATTAAGTCGCATGTCGTGCTTCCTTATGGTGTCGAATACTTGAGCCAGGTCGGACAATAATGTATCTTCGCTTTGTGTCTTTATCAACATGTCGTCCATATAGACTTCCATGATCTTTCCAATGTGGTCTGAGAAGACTTTATTCATCAGCCTTTGATAAGTAGCTCCTGCGTTTTTTGAGACCGAAGGGCATTACGATGTAGCAGTAATTTGCTTTTGGCGTTAAAAACGAGGTCTTTTCTTGATCTGGTGGGTACATGGGGATTTGGTTGTATCCCGAGTATGCGTCCATAAACGAGAGGTATCTATATCCAGAGGAAGCATCTACCAGAGCGTCAATACTTGGGAGTGGGTAAGGATCTTTTGGGTAGGCTTTGTTGAGATCGGTGTAATTGGTACACATTCGCCACTTCCCATTTGATTTTTTCACCAAGACGACGTTGGCTAGCCATAATGGATACTTGACTTCTCTTATGAATCCTGCCTCCAGTAATGCCTGTACTTGCTCTTCCATCGCTTGGGATCACTCTGACCCAAGTTTTCTTCGTTTCTGTTGCACCGGCCGAGATCCCGGATAGACCGCCAACTTGTGGCACATTAGCTTGGGGTCTATACCTGGCATATCTGCGGCTTTCCATGTGAAGAGGTCAACATTATCGCGTAAGAATTGTATTAGTAATTCTTTTGAGTCTCCTCTTAGGATCGTTCCGATATTAGTTATTTTGTCCGAGGTGTCTCCGATTTGAACCTTCTCTATCTCGCCTTCCGGCTGCGGACAGAGTTCTTCTCATCGCTGAACTCTGCCAAGCTCAATTGTATGAAACTCTTCTCCTCTGCCTCTGAGGTTTAGAATTTCGTTATAACAGCGGCGTGCCATCTTTTGATCTGCTTTTATCGTGGCTATCCCTTCTGTAGTTGGGAATTTTATGCATAGGTGTGGAGTTGAGACTATTGCGCCGAGTTGATTGAGTGTTGTCCGACCTATTAGGGCATTGTAGGCTGAACTTACATTGACCACGATGTAGTCTATCTTGAGGGTCCTGGATTGGTTCCCTTTTCCGAAGGTCGTGTGTAGCGATACATATCCCAGTGGTTGTACCGGGGTATCTCCTAGTCCAAACAGACTATTCGGGTATGCTCTAAGCTCCTTTTCGTCTAAGCCGAGTTTGTCAAAGGCTGTTTTGAATAAGATGTCGGCATAACTCCCTTGATCTACTAATGTGCGGTGTAGATTGGCGTTTGCCAGTATGATAGTGATGACCATGGGGTCGTCGTGTCCCGAGATGATGCCGGATGCGTCCTCTTTAGTGAATGTTATCGCAGGGATGTCGGGTGCTTCTTCCTTTCCCTCGACATGATATACTTCTTTGAGATATCTTTTTCGGGATAATTTGGAGATCCCGCCTCCTGCGAATCCCCCGTGTATCATGTGGACGTGTCTTTCTGGTGTCCGAGGTGATCGCCCAGCTTGTCCGTCATCTTCGTCCCTTTGTCTCTTTCTTTGGTCATCATCTCGGGTAGCCAGAAAGCGATCTAATCTTCCTTCTCTCACCAATTTTTCTATGATATTCTTTAAGTCGAAGCACTCGTTGGTGGAGTGCCCTCGAACTCGGTGGTATTCACAATATTCCTTCTGATTTCCTCCTACTCTTTTGCCTTTGAGTGGCCGTGCTGGGGGAATTTTCTCCGTATGGCAGACCTCTTTGTATACATCGACCAGGGATACTCTGAGAGGGGTGTAATTATGGTATTTTTTTATTTTCTCCCCTTGTCGATCTTCTTTCCTTTTGGATTCCTTGTCTTTGTCTCGGTAGGAGGCCCCGGATTTTGAGGTTTCTCCCAGCCGAGCATTCTCTTCCATGTTGATGTATTTTTCCGCTCGCTCCTATACTTCATCTAAGGAGGTGGAGTACTTCTTTGATATAAATTGGTTAAAAGGTCCCTCTCGTAGGCCATTGATGAGTCCCATGATGGCGGCCTCTGTTGGTAAACTTTGTATGTCCATGCATGTTTTGTTGAATCTTTCCATATAGTTGCGGAGACTCTCCCGATCTCCTTGCTTGATCCCTAGTAAACTGGGTGCGTGCTTGGCTTTATCCTTCTGGATGGAGAATCTGGCCAGGAACTTTTTGGCCAGTTCATCAAAGTTTGAGATGGACTTTGGAGGTAAGTTGTCGAACCATCTGATCGCTGTTTTCGTGAGGGTTGTTGGAAAAGCTTTGCAGCGAACGGCATCTGAGGCGTCGGTAAGGTACATTCTGCTTTTGAAATTGCTGAGATGATGGTTGGGATCTGTGGTGCCGTCGTACAAAATCATATCCAGGAGTTTGAAGTCTTTTGGAATTTTGGTTTTCATAATTTCCCTAGTGAATGGATCTTGTTCTTTGCGTGAATTTTCCTCAGGAGTAGTCCGAGGAGTTTTCGATTTGAGATCGGCTTCTAATTGCTGTAGTTTTTCTTCCAATTCTCGACGTCGCCGTACCTCTCTTTGTAGATCCTTTCCGATTTCTCGTTGTTGTTGGGTTTCTTTCTCAAGTTGTTTCAAGCGATCTTGAAGCGCCTCTATTGCTCCCGGATTTGATGAATTTTTGTCTCCGTTGAATTCCGGGGTGTCTTTCAGTGTGGTGTCCGCGTTTTTGTGCGGCGTTCTATTTTCTAGATCTGAATCGTGGTCATTGTCATGGCCGTCCGCCATGGTGGTGGGATGACTTTCAGGTTCCCCGGCAACGGCACCAATGTTCCTGGGGGTTACCTGAAACTGGAGGTCGATCTCGGACGAGATCTTCTGTACTGGTCGGAGATAACGTGTCTGGCTGGCTTATGACTGCCGGAGCTGTTGTATCCGACTTGTTGGATTTGCAACACTGCTGATCCTTGGTCACCGAAGGGTGGGGGGTACCTGCAAGAGACTCCGATGCTTAAGTTAGCACGGGTATTAAGCAGATTTTATGTAGAATCAGAGTATGAGTTATACCTAGGTGCTCCAGTGTATTTATAGTAGTGGGGGCTGACCTTTCTGATAAGATAAGTTAGTTATCTTATCTTATCTTATCCTGTTTTGGATGAAGTCAGCTTATTTTCAAGGGAACCGCCTTTATCTCTATAGGCTGGGATTGCCTTTGGATTTGGGTCGTGTTCCTCTATTTGGGCCCTTTATTGGGCTTTTCTGTCGATTTGGCCGAGCTCTTTAGAAGAGGTCGGGTAGCCTGACCTGAAGAGGTCGGTCGCTTTGTCGCCAATCATCCCGGGTCGGGTAGCTCGAC
>NC_029789.2:23933316-23969449 GCF_000816755.2 Arachis ipaensis
CAAAGCGACCGACCTCTTCAGGTCAGGCTACCCGACCTCTTCTCAAAGAGGTCGGCCAAATTGATAGGAAAGCCCAATAAAGGGCCCAAATAGAGGAACACGACCCAAATCCAAAGGCAGTCCAAGCCTAAAGAGATAAAGGCGGGGTTCCCTTGAAGATAAGCTGACGCCACCCAAAGATAAGATAAGATAAGATAACTAACTTATCTTATCGGAAAGGTCAGCCCACACTACTATAAATACACTGGAGCACCCTGGTATAACTCATACTCTGATTCTACAAAAAATCTGCTTAATACCCCGTGCTAACTTAAGCATCAGAGTCTCTTGCAGGTACCCCCCACCCTCCGGTGACCAAGGATCAGAAGTCAGCCAACAAGTCGGACACAACAGCTCCGACCGCCACCAGCTAGCCGGACACGTCATCTCCGACCAGTACAGAAGATCTCATCCGAGATCGACCTACAGTTTCAGGTAACCCTCGGAACATTGGCGCCGTTGCCGGGGAACCTGGAAGTCATCTCATCACCATGGCGGACGAACAGGATAACGACCACAACTCAGATTTAGAGGACAGAACGCCGCACAAAAACATGGGTGCCACACCAAAGGACACTCCGGAATCTAACGGAGACAAAAACTCATCACATTCGGGAGTAATAGAAGCACTTCAAGATCGCCTAAAGCAACTCGAAAAAGAAAGCTAGTACCAGCAAGAAGTTGGCAAGGATCTACAAAGAGAGGTAAGGCGACGTCAAGAATTAGAAGATAAACTTCTACAACTTGAAGCCGATCTCAAAGCAAAGACTACCCGGACAACCCCTGAAGACAACTCTCGCAAAGATCAGGATCCATTCACTAGGAAAATAATGAAGACTAAAATCCCTAAAGACTTCAAACTTCCGGATATGACTTTGTATGATGGCACTACAGACCCCAACAATCACCTCAGCAACTTCAGAAGCAGAATGTACCTCACCGACGCCTCAGAAGCTGTTCGCTGTAAAGCTTTTCCAACGACTCTCACGAAGACAGCAATTAGATGGTTCGACAACCTACCTCCAAAGTCCATCTCCAACTTTGACGACCTGACCAAAAAATTCTTGGCCAGATTCTCCATCCAAAAAGACAAGGCTAAGCACGCCTCCAGTCTACTAGGTATCAAGCAAGGAGATCGGGAAAGTCTCCGCAACTACATGGAAAGATTCAACAAAACGTGCCTAGACATACAAAGCTTACCAACAGAGGCTGCCGTCATGGGCCTCATCAACAGCCTACGAGAAGGACCCTTCAGCCAATCTATATCAAAGAAATATCCCACATCCCTAGATGAGGTACAAGAGCGGGCAGAGAAGTACATCAACATGGAAGAAAATTCTCGACTTGGAGAAGCCTCGAAATCTGATTTCACCTACCGAGATAAAGATAAAGAATCCAAGAAGAAGGAAGATCGAACGGGCGAAAAAATCAAAAAGTATCATAATTACACTCCTCTTCGGGTGACCCTTGTGGATATTAACAAAGAAGTCTGTAACACAAAAAAGATACCCCCAGCTCAACCACTCAAAGGCAAAAAAGGAGGAGGAAATCGGAACGAATACTGTGAATATCATCGGGTCCGAGGACATTCCACCAACGAGTGCTTCGACTTAAAAAACATCATAGAAAAGTTAGTAAGGGAAGGAAAACTAAATCGGTATCTAGCTACCCGAGATGATGAACAAAGAAAAAAACGAAGAGATGAAGACGTCGCACGAGCTAAGCGATCACCTCGTACGCCAGAAAGACATGTCCATATGATACACGGAGGATTTGCAGGAGGTGGAATCTCCAAATCATCCCGCAAAAGATACCTCAAAGAAGTATATCATGTCGAATGGAAGGAGGAAGCACCCGACATCCCTGCAATCACGTTCACCAAAGAAGACGCATCCGGTATCATCTGAGGACATGACGATCCCATGGTCATCACCATCATACTGGCAAACGCCAATCTCCACCACACATTAATAGACCAAGGGAGTTTTGCCGACATCTTATTCAAAACTACCTTCGACAAACTCGGCTTAGAAGAAAAGGAGCTTAGAGCATACCCGAACAGCCTGTTCGGACTGGGAGATACCCCAGTACAACCACTGGGATACGTGTCGCTACATACAACCTTCGGAAAAGAGAACCAATCCAGAACACTCAAGATAGACTACATTGTGGTCGACGTGAGTTCAGCCTACAATGCCCTAATAGGTCGGACAACACTAAATCAACTCGGCGCAATAGTCTCGACTCCACATCTATGCATGAAATTCCCAACTACAGAAGGGATAGCTACGATAAAAGCAGATCAAAAGATGGCACGCCGCTGTTATAACGAAAGTCTAAACCTCAGAGGTAGAGGAGAAGAGTTCCATACAATTGAGCTTGGTAGAGTTCAGAGACGCGAAGAACTCCATCCACAACCCGAAGGAGAAATAGAGAAAGTTCAGATCGGGGATACCTCGGACAAAACAACTAATATTGGCACGATCCTGAAGGGAGATGCAAAAGAATTACTAGTACAGTTCTTACGAGATAATGTCAATCTCTTCGCATGGAAAGCTGCAGACATGCCAGGCATAGACCCCAAGCTAATGAGTCACAAGTTAATGACACTACAAGAAAAATACCCATTCAGCCACACTTTTTTTAAGCTACATTTGAAAAGCATAGCCTATTCATAGAATAGGCTACGCTTTTTCCCGTGTTACCTTTTTATAAGAGAAAAGGATACACAATTGCAGCATCATTTAAAAAGTGTAGCCTTAGGTATTATAGAAATCACTTATAAAGTGTAGCTGTAGGTTGATATCTATAGGTTCACTTTTCGTATCAAAGGGGACGCTTTTAGAGGGTAGCCTATTTGTTAAATTTTAGGTGCATTTTTAAAGTGATGCCTAATATATCTAGAACAAAAAACTTAACACTTAGTGAAATTTTTTCCTCTTTCTTCTGAAAACAAGCTCACACTTAGTAAAATTTTTGTTCATTCCCTCCACAAGCAAACTCATACACTAAGTAAAATTTTTATCCATTATTCCCTCCAAATCCCACTCACCTCCACAAGCACGTTCATCCCCTTCAGAAACCCTGCCTCCAAAAGCTCACCATCGTCGCCCCCACTCCCTCACTGCACCGTCGCGAAGTGGAAACCCTGTCCCCACTCACTCTCTTCACTCTCGCCGTTGACACTCTCGCTCTCGTCATTGATCCTCTCACTCTCGCCATTGACCCTCTCCCACTCACCCGCACTCACCGCTCTCCACATTGCTGCACTATTGACCGTCGCTGCGCCACCCTCACCATCGTTGCTGCGCCGCCCTCACCACTGTCATCACCCCCAAATCAGAGAAAAAGCGTTTGCCATCACCACTCACCACTCACGGCATCACCATTCACCACTCGAGGAAGACTCTGCGCTCACTCATCTTCCCCACTCATCTTCATCGTTGCTTCTCTTCGCTGCGCGGTCACATCACAAAGATTCTGCGCTCAACTGAAAGCTTTCTTCATTCGCGAGGTTAGGGTTCTGAATTTAGGTTTCAATTTGGGGGATTTGGTACAATAATCTGTGACATCGTGAATTGATGAACATGCATGCTATTGTGCAGCGCAGGAGAACCCGTGAATTTAGGGGTTTTATTCCGTTAACACAGGTGAGTTTGGCCATGATTAGTTGATGCATAGGAATTGTTCACACATTGTATGTAGCCCTCCATCGTCATCTGTAGCAGCAGCAACAACAGTCATGGGCAGTGGTAATGGTGTTCGTATAATTAGGAACGAAATCTCCAAATGGTGCTCCCTAATCACCACTCGCACCAACCAGCTCAAACAAGACTCTGTTAATTCCGTTGCAAAATTCCACAATCACCTATTTACTTCCATCCTCAATCTTCCGCCTCCTCCTCTTTCCTTTCTGGCAAGCTTTCCTTCCCCGTTCATAACTTCAATTTATTATTAATATTTTGAAAGATTGAAAAAAAATGCAAATTTAGACCACCAGGTTAATGGAGACGGTGGAATGAAGTATCCGATTTGGATGTGCGTTGTGGCTCTTGTTTTGTTTGTGGGAGTGAGAGCATTTGCAGAGAGAGTATTATCCGAAAGAAACCACCGCCCTGGCTCCGTAGCTGATCTTGTCAGGCGTGGCCAACTCAGATCAGATAGAAGAGGCATGTATGATGTCTATCCTTATCACTTTTTTCAATTTTTAATAATTGATTAATTATCTAGCTTCTTACTCTGGATTATGAAATTAGATTAGTTAATAGGTTGTAGTGAGACTGAATATATTATCCTCGTGTCAAGAATCATAAGCTTTTTAGGTGAATGCTCAAAATTGATCAACCCTAGGGATTTGATATTGTGTCGTAATGGCAAGATTTCAATTCCTATTCTTCCAGCCATAGTCTATTCTTTATTACAATGTTTATAATCAACTCTTACAAAAGCTTAAGCTATTAGGTAAAGCAACATGAATACATCTAACATTATATAGCACACGGTTTGTTTGATTATGCCGATAATTTTTTTTGCCTATATTAGTTCGGGAAATTGGTTTTGGGTTTGGAAATTTGAGCTTTTTGCTATAAAAATTCTAGATTTGAAGCCCTAGAATCGCCTAAATTCCATGTAAGTTAGGTTTTGTGTGTGACCCATTGGTCAATGGAGTAAAATTGATGATCTATTTAATCCTAAATTTGTGTTGTGAGGCTAGCTACTTGATTGTACATTGTGAGATATATTGAAGGAAGAGTAATTGCTTGAATGTGCTTTGTTGTAAAGGATTTTTGAATTGATGACATGGTATTTGTGATTGAAATCAAATAAGCTTTTAGTAGATTATCTTGTTACTAGAAATTGTTGATTTTTTGTGGCCCTCACCAGTGTGAAAATAAATGGATTAAAGTCATTTATCTTATACTTTCTTGCATTTTTTGTGTATCTTGGTCCGAGTTTCAACTAGTCCACCTGCTATTCCACTGTTATGATGGCTTATAATAGGTTATATACTTATAAATTTTATATTTATGGTCTGTGAGTGATTGATCAACACATCAAGAATCAGTTTTTCATCCATAAACATTTTTTTTATATATTTTTAGTAAAAAGGAACAAATTGGTTAATGTTAGTTTAACAAATTTGTATTTCTGTTTACAGGATCATCCTGAGCAAATTGGACTGGACTTGCTACAAGTTGCATGATAGCCTGTGCCTGCAAATCAAATTTGCCTCCATTGGAATGTGCAATTTGTTTGGATTTAAGGCCAGGCATTATACTAGAACATCATTACCTACCTTATCAGGTGAGACTCCATCATAGACATTCACCTTACCACAGTAGAATATCGTCATTTGCCCAACTCCGCTAGTTGCACATGCTCTATGACCATATTAATAAGTCATTAAGAACTTGAATCAACAACACTAAAGGAATATTGGCATGTCTCCAATCATGCATACTTTATGTAAAATTTATTAAATCTTAGTTATTTCACATTTTAATTCTTAAGTAGTTGGTATTTTAATTCTTAAGTAGTTGGTTCACTTTCTTGTTAAAAGTAATGTATGATGAAATTTGTGTTACAGTTTGCCACTATCCTAGATTCCTGGGTATAAAACTATAAATAGTACCAAAAAATATTTTATCAATAAATCAACACTTAAAGTAAAATCAGGAATGTTGAAATTAAGAACTTGTACAGGCTTCTTTTACAGCTGCAAATAATCATGCTAACATGCTAGGAATTGAAGTAAACAAGCCTAGGCATGCAAACCAACAGAAGTTCATGAAAAGAAGTGTCAGCCTTGATCGCACTTAATCTTAAAATTGATATTGTTCAATATAATGAAAAATGTTTTCTTTTGTAACTGAATTCCTTCTTCCATTCGACATTTTCTGTATAGTTAATGTTCATTAATCTTGCCTCCACCAAAAATAGTTTCAACTTGCACACTCTCTCTCTCTCGCTTTCAGAAACTGTGTATTTACCAAACTTCTTTTTTTCCTTTTACTAATGCTAAGGTAAAGGTAAACCAGGATAAGAAAAAAAAACAAGAGTTTTGTTACTAATGATTTATTACATTTTTAATCCCATTCGTTTCAGTTATAACTTATAACTTAAGCATAAGGCTATTTCTTCTTGTATTTTGTTTCTCATTTCTACATTTTATAAATTGGTGTCCTTTCTTATCTATGTATATTCCAGGCCAAAATTGTAGATTCTTTAACATGCAAGTGAAAGTAGAAGCTGATGAATTTAAAATTTAAAAATTCGTAGATAATGTTTATGAACTGATCAGGTTTTAAATTTAACTTTTTTATTTTTAAATAGAAGCTATTTGAATTTGTGTGCTTTTTATGCAACTTCAACTAAATAGTTGTTTCTATGGGTGGTTAACTTTTCTAAGTAACTGCATGTTTGAATTCCTGTGTAAAAAAGCTCTGGATCATGGTTATGGCCAAAGCTTTTCTCTATTGCTTTTGCCCAAACCCTAGTTTTAGAGTTGCAAACAGAAAATCCAAACATGTTAATGTAGATAATGGAAAGTTACAGATAGTTAAGATAAGAATTCTCAAATGGAAACTTTTCTAAGCTGCATCAAGGGCTAGGGTTATTAATAACATTATTTTAACTTTGAAAAAGATTCCTTTAAACCTCTTTGTTTGGTGCAAATTGTGAATATCACAGTTTGGATCTTATGTACTTCTTTTCATATGTTCTTGTCATGGTCTTCAGAATCTAGGTGCTCGATTGCCAAGCCTCTATTAATTGCCTATTTTGATAATATGCATAGTAGCTAAATTGTATAACCATGGCTCATGAGTTTTATCTATATCCAGATTCTGATATCTTATTCTTTATTAATATTTATTTTGCAGGGGATAGATTTTTCTGGTTTAGGGATGAGGAATTTGCTAGACAGACTGTTGCTGGCCTCAACCCACTTAGCATAAGTTTGGTGGAGGTATATGCGTGCTTTCACCATTATTTTGTTTTAGACTCATTAATTGGATTCATTTTATTAACAAGTGTGCTTGTGCACCACACAGATTGTGATGATAATTCTTGATTAATTATTTTGTAATTTATCTTTGATTAATTATTGATAGAAACTAGATTGCCTGCTAACAATTTAGGTTCATAATTTACTATTGTGGCTTTCTGGGTATGTCTGATTCAATGTTTTTAAAAGGGAATGCATGCCATGGAATTTGAAACTTGTAGTGATTTTGTTGATTGGCAATGAGAACTATTTACTGTATAGTTTAGAGAACTGTGTGAGGGATTATGCTTCTTTTTGTTAAGGGGATAAACAAAAGGTTATGAAAGAGGTCCGTATTACTTGTGAGGGAATTGTGAATATAGAGTTGGCTGAGTTTTAGCATTGTAACTACTTGCAAGCTCTTGGAGTAAGGGGTGGACATGTTCTATGGCATGATATAGTAATGTTTTGGAGGTTAAGAATTGATCATGCCATGTCACGAGAGAATTATTCTGGATGCGTTTTACCGAGTGATAGTCAATATTCTAATTCAGTAGATAAAATAGATTAATGCTCTGAGGCTTAGCAAAATTTACAATCACAAATTGCTTGTCAAACTATATGAAAAGTTGTTTTGGAATATAAGGTAGCAGTGCACTATCGTTGTGATTCATGAATGTTGCATGGATATAGATCCTTGTGCATATATCTTTGGTATTCTTCAAGTCAAGGCTAATGCTAGCAAGTTAATTCCATAGCTTTTAATGTATGATGGACAGGTTCCAAATCTTTGTTTTGCCGTTATCTCTTGAATGATTTAATTGTTGCTGCTGCTGCTGGGTCCCAAATCTATTTGATTATATCAATTTAATTCTTGCTAAATGATGATTGTGCTGAATTCGTGGTTAAATGGTTGCATATGGCAATTACAATTTTTTTTGTCTGTAATTTTTACAGTTATTCGTGGTTAAGATTGAAGGCAAAAGTGGTTGGTTAAGGTCTTTCAAGCAGATTTTGTCAAAACGTTGATCGCGTCATAGCAAGGTACAATGCATACTTTAATTCTTTTGATTTGTTAGTTTTGAAGTTCCAATTTAACACCGAAGTTGGAAATGTTTCTTGGCTTTATTAACACCGAAGTTGTATTGCTATGGCTGAAATTTGTTTGTGTAATTTTGGTTGTTGTTTCTCTGATTTTGTGCACTTTGTACATATGAATTTGTCCCTATATCTAATTTAAGTGTGAAAGTCTGGTTAATTAGTGCATGAAAAATGCTATAGGGACATATCAGAATTGTGTTAAAGGAAATGGAAGAAAGAAATACCTGCAGATTTTCATGGTTTGGAATGAAATAAGATAATACATAATTCCTTGAATTTACCTCTTTTGCTGTGACCATGTTATTTTTTTTAGTATATGCTTTCTTGGTTTACTATGTCTACGTGTTCTATTTAATTTTTATAATTACGAATGTCATTATGAATTTTTTTAACTACTTTTCTATATAATTATGCAGGGTAACAATGAAGATTAAGCAATGAAGATTAAGCTGACTATTATTGTGGTTTATTGGCTAAGATAAAGTGCTATTTAGAATCTTTACATGTATGGTTGACTAATGACTTTTATTAGAAGATACTTTTATTGGCTAAGTGATATTATGATTTTCATATGGCTATGCTTACTTTAGTGCGAGATGTATGAATTTTTACAGTTAACTTTATTCTAGTACTTTTGGATCAATATTATAAATATATTTTGGTTAGAGATAATTTTTATTATTTAAAGAAATTATTTAGTATAATTATGTATTTATTTTTATTTTGTAATATTCAACTCATTTAAATAAAAATACAGAATTACCGTAGCCTATTCTGGAAAAATGAAAGCTGAAAAGCGTAGCCTTTGGTCCTGGACAGCAATCACAGCATCACTTGAAAAGCGTAGCCTATTCCCAAACGCCAAAAGCGTAGCCCTTAGTGCAGAAAAGCGTAGCCTTTGAGAATAGGCAACGGCCGAATAGGAATCACCCCAAAAAGTGTAGCCGTAGCCCAAAAAGCGTAGTCGTAGCCTAAGGCATCATTTTTTTCACTTTTAGCTACACTTTTCAAGTGTACCTGAATGGGTGTTTTTCTTGTAGTGTGAGTTACAAGTTGGCGGTCTATCCAGAATCTCGGCCGGTACAGCAGAGACGAAGAAAACTTGGGCCAGAACGATCCCAAGCTGTGGAAGAACAAGTACAAGCACTACTGGAGGCAGGATTCATAAGAGAAGTCAAGTACCCACTATGGCTAGCTAACATCGTCTTGGTGAAAAAATCAAATGGGAAGTGGCGAATGTGCACCAACTCACCGACCTCAAAAAAGCCTGCCCAAAAGATCCTTACCCACTCCCAAGTATCGACGCCCTGGTAGATGCTTCCTCCGGATATAGATACCTCTCGTTTATGGATGCATATTCCGGATACAACCAAATTCCCATGTATCTACCAGATCAAGAAAAGACCTCGTTTTTAACGCCAAAAGCAAATTACTGCTACATTGTGATGCCTTTCGGTCTCAAAAATGCGGGAGCTACTTATCAAAGGCTAATGAATAAAGTCTTTTTAGATCATATCGAAAAAATCATGGAAGTCTACGTGGACGACATATTAATAAAGACACAAAGCGAAGAAACATTATTGTCCGACCTGGCCCAAGTGTTTGACACTATAAGGAAGCATGACCTGCGACTCAATCCCACAAAGTGCACCTTTGCAGTAGAAGCGGGCAAATTCTTAGGTTTCATGCTCACACAAAGAGGAATTGAAGCAAATCCAGACAAATGCCAGGCTATACTCAACATGAAGAGCCCGACTTGTGTCAAAGAGGTACAACAACTCAACGGGAGATTGGCAGCCTTATCCAGATTCTTAGCAGGATCAGCGATAAGATCTCTCCCATTCTATGCCACTTTAAGCAAAGGAAAAAAGTTCGAATGGACAACAGAATGCCAGCAAGCCTTCCAGAATTTCAAAAACTTCCTGGGACGACCACCTATCCTAGCTCGATCACGAGAGGAAGAACCACTCGTATTATACCTTGCAGTAGGAAGTCAGGCAGTAGCCTCAGCACTGGTTCGAGAGGACGACAAAGGGCAACAGCCTGTATATTTCATCAGTAAAGCGCTGCAGGGATCCGAGCTGAACTACCAAAAAATAGAAAAGTTCGCCTACACTCTCATACTGACATCTCGACGACTTCGCCCGTACTTCCAGGCCCACACTATCAAGGTTCGGACCGACTAGCCCATAAAGGGGATACTGCAGAAAACAGATCTAGCAGGCAGAATTTTACAATGGGCAGTCGAGTTATCCGAATTCGACCTCCAATATGAAGCTCGGACAGCCATCAAATCACAATACTTGGCCGACTTCATTGTAGAATTCACAGATACCCTAGAAGCCCCCATAGAATGGAATCTCTACGTGGACGGGTCTTCAAATAAGACTGGAAGCGGCGCAGGTGTGATAATAGAAAGCAACCAAGGAACCCAAGTTGAGCTTTCCCTCAAATTTGGGTTCCCGGCCTCAAACAACCAGGCAGAATATGAAGCGTTACTAGCTGGTTTGAAGCTGGCTAAGGAGGTTAGAGCTCAAAAACTCAACATCTTTAGCGACTCACAAGTAGTCACCTCACAGATAACAGGGAGTTACCAAGCCAAAGATCCCACCATGAAAAAGTATATGGATATAACCAAAGAACAGCTTGGACAACTTAGGGAATATAAGATCTGCCACATACCCCGCGAATAAAACGCCTGAGCTGATGCACTCTCAAAGCTAGCCAGCACCAAACCAGAGGGCAACAATAGAAGCCTCATCCAGGAAATGCTACAGAACCAGTCAATCTCAGAAGCAGAAAAAGTCCTAGCTATAACAAGTCAGGATCAAGGATGGATGACCCCCATAATTAATTACCTCAAAAAAGAAACACTCCCCACAAATGAGAAGGAAGCAAAGTGGTTAAAACGGGAGGCTCAGTACTACACCATCATAAACAACACCCTATACAAAAGAGGGATTTCAATACCATTGTTAAAATGTGTGCCGACCTCTAACACAAGGGAAGTTTTAGAGGAAGTACATAGCGGTATTTGTGGCAATCATCTCGGAGCACAAGCTCTCACCAAAAAGGTACTTCGGGCGGGATTTTACTGGCCAACTCTACAAAAGGAAGCTACAGAATTTGTAAAGACATGTCCCCCATGCCAGAAACATGCCAACTTTCACATCGCCCCGCCAGAAGAGCTCATCAGTGTAACTTTGCCTTGGCCATTTACAAAATGGGGACTCGATCTTCTCGGACCCTTTCCTCAGGGATCAGGACAAGTCAAATTCCTCATAGTCGGAGTAGACTATTTCACAAAGTGGATTAAGGCAGAGCCCCTAGCCAACGCCACTACTCAAAGAAGCCGGAAATTCCTATATAGGAACATTGTCATAAGGTTCGAGGTTCCATACTCCATCACCACAGACAATGGCACTCAATTCACAGATGCAGGCTTCAGGAAATTACTAGCCGACTTGAACATAAAGCACCAGTTCACCTCCGTCGAACATCCTCAAGTCAATGGGCAAGCCGAAGCTGCCAACAAAGTCATATTGGCTGGGTTAAAATGGAGACTGCAAGATGCAAAGGGAGCTTGGGCTGAAGAACTTCCACAGGTCCTATGGGCATATCGAACTACGCCACATTCCACCACAAACGAATTACCGTTCCGATTAGCGTACGGAGTGGAGACAATAATCCCAGTAGAGGTCGAAGAAGGGTCACCTAGAGTAGTCCACTACAATGAAGAAGCCAACTCTCAACTTCAAAGAGAAGAACTCAACCTACTTCCGGAAATCCAAGAAAGAGCTCGGATCAGGGAAGAAATGCTAAAGCGCCGAATGGCTTCAAGATATAATCAAAAGGTAGTGCCAAGAGGTTTCACGGAGAATGATCTCATCCTAATCCGAAATGATATTGGAACAATCCGACCCAGAGAAGGAAAGTTGGCAGCAAACTGGAAAGGACCCTACCGAGTCATAGAAGTACTTGGGAAGGGCTACTACAGACTATCCAAACTCGATGGACGAGAGCTTCCCAGATCGTGGCACGCCTGCAACCTAAGAAGGTACTATAGTTAGAAAAGGTAAAAGATCTCATCATAAGATGCACTCTTTTTCCTGAAAAGGTTTTTTAATGAGGCACCAAGTTGAGATCCAGATATTATCCAACTTAAAAGGATGAAAAATTCCAACATGTATATATTTGCGCTTTCTTTTGAATAAAAAATATTTTAGATATTCTACAAATTCTCAAGATGCATTAATCTGAAGCATTCATCGTTCGATTATAAAGCAACAGATCGACAGAAAGTGAAAAATAGATTCACTGCACGATCACGATAAAAGACCAATAAAGATGAAAACGCGATTCATCTAAAGGTCGACCAAAGAAAGACAGAAATCACCTTCTACAAATCGGCAAAGATGAACACAGAATAATTCAAGAAGTTATCGAAAGTGATCCAAAAAAAGAACCTGACGAGGTCTTATGGATTGCTAAATAATAACTTAAAGACTGGCCGACGTTGAGAAGTCGGACCAAGTCAACCCAAGTTATCAGCAAATCCCTGGAAAGAGGTCTGGCCAACCCTATAAAAGAGGAATTGCTATAACTTAGAAGAGATCGACCTAACAAAGTCAGTCTCCTACAAAAATAAGTTATATAAGTAATCCCTGAAAGAGACCTGACAAAGGTCCAAGAAAGAGGATTACAAAATAACTTAGAAGAGATCGACCTAACGAAGTCGGTCTCCTACAAAAATAAGTTATATAAGTAATCCCTAAAAGAGACCTGACAAAGGTCCAAGAAAGAGGATTACAAAATGACTTAAAAGAGATCGACCTAACGAAGTCGGTCTCCTACAAAAACGAGTTATATAAGTAATCCCTGAAAGAGACCCAACAAAGGTCCAAGAAAGAGGAATACAAAAATAACTTGGAAAAAGACGACGCAAAGAAGTCGATCTCCTGCAATTAACAAAGTTATAAAAGTAATCCCTGAAAGAGACCTGACAAAGGTCGAAGAAAGAGGATTACAAAAATAACTTAGAAAAAGATGACGTAAAGAAGTCGACCTCCCACAAACATGTTATAAAAGTAGTCCCTGAAAGAGACC
The DNA here is from genome assembly GCF_000816755.2 of Arachis ipaensis. Classification (NCBI taxonomy): domain Eukaryota; kingdom Viridiplantae; phylum Streptophyta; class Magnoliopsida; order Fabales; family Fabaceae; genus Arachis; species Arachis ipaensis. The sequence continues at coordinate 23,946,548 of NC_029789.2, forward strand.
TAGCAAAGATCCAAGAAAGAGGACTACAAAGCTAGCTAAGACAAGGACCACCGTAAAGAAATCGGCTATGGATTGCTAGAAATACAAGCAAGAGCAAGAAAACCGAGAAACAAGTTGGACCCGCCCATTCACGACCCCAAATGAGTCAACCCGCAAGCAACAGGTGCAAAGCGATCCAAAGAGGCCGAGAAGCAAGGCTCCAACATCTCCAAAAAGTGCTAAGACAAGCGCAAACGAGCAGGATATAACGAGCTTCAGGGTCAACCCCAAAAGCTTGAAAACTACTTGTTGTTTTTTAAAAATAAAAGTTGCTAAACAAGCAACCCAAAAGAATATCCACAGTTGAGCAAAATATTAAAACTACAAAAAGAGTTTAGAAGCCCACAAGCCGGGATATTCACACAAAATATCCAAGAGAAATCAGCAAAGATCGGGAGCCTTTTCGGCAGCATCAGTACAAGGAAAAGGAAGGCGAGTCTGAATAGGCACAGCATCCACGGTTCCATCATCCCGGTTCAGAATCTGGCAATCCGGATCAAACACAACTGGAGGAACTGAAGAGGTTGACACTTTGGCAAAAGACACAGGGGGAGGTTCAACATCATCATCATCCTGGTCATCAGGGACAATCTTACCATCCCTCACAACATTATCCAGGCTGAAAAGAGTAAGGTCGGCCTCGGGAGCAATAATCTGAACCTGCTCCTTCAGGTTCTCATAGGCAGCAGTTACGCTGCCAACAAGATGACCTTGGAGCTTGGAGTAATCAGCTCGGGCATTCTCCAACTCCTCCCTCAGGCGCACCACCTCCCGATAAGACGTAACATAGCTGTCCTTATGCCTCAATGCCGTGTCCTCAGCCAACCGCACAGAAGCCGCCAGAGCAAGGGAACTCGCCTTTTCGTTCTCCAGATCCTTCTCCAACTTGGCTACCTTTACCTCAAGCTCTTCCTTCAGGCCCTTCATCCGATCGAACTCCTGTTTAGCCACCTCCATAAATTCTTTGATGGCATGGAGAGGAAGATTCTGAGCAGTTCGATATAGGGAAGCCCCCATATATGCCTTTTTAACACTGTTTCGAGTCATAAAATCCAGATGGCGAAGGATTGACACATCGTCCATGGGGAGGGTACCGTAGGGACCGATTTGCTGATCTACGAACTCGGTTGCATTAAAATCAGGGGCGTCAAGGTTAAAGGCCTCAATTATTTTCTGTTTCTTGTTGGGAGGAGCACCAGAAGTAATGGCAGAAGTCTGTGGAGGATCAGTGAGACGAACTCGAGGGGTGGGGATCACCTTCCTTGGCCCAGGAGAACTCGGCACGGGCGGCTTCACTGGAACTTGAGAAGATCCCTCTCTGGCCGCCTTGGCCGAGATGTTTTGAGCAGCAGCAGCCTTCTTCGCCTTCTTGTAGGCCTTCATGGAATCATTGTTTTTCAACATCTCTAAAAATACAGAATCAACCATAATGACGAGTTACAACATAGGAGAAGAAAAACTAAGAAACAAGTATAGAAACAAGTCAGACAGTACCCAAAGCAGTTCGAACCAAAGATGGATCACCCAAGAATCTTTTTGTATCCAGATGGGGTGGTTCCCCCCACAAATCTTCAAGAACAACTACAAAAGCCTGCTCAACCTCACTAAGCATCTCCCATGTATAACGTGGCACTCTCACATTCTTTTGCCACTCTAGAGGAAAAGCAGGCTCGTCATTCTCATCAAGAAAAAAGGGGCGGACCCCCTCAACGGCACGGACTCGGAAGAAATAATTCTTAAAATCTTTAAAAGACTCATCATACATGACAAAAACTTTATGCCCCTGGGCCGATCTGAAAGAAACCCAGGAAGCTTTCTTTTTGGAAGAACCTCCAGGCTTGGCCGAGACAAAAAGATAGAGGAAAAGAGTTTGAGAATGTGTTATGCCTAACTCTTGGCAATGCAGTTGAAATATCTTGATAAAACCCTAGGAATTTGGATGAAGCTGGGATGGAGCAATGTTACATGACCACAACAAGTCGGTCTCGAAAGCAGTAAAAGGAAAAGTAACGTCCAACTGGTTGAAGAAATATTCATAGGCGTAGAAGAAGGGACGCTCCCCCTCGACGAAAGTAGGAAAACAAGCCCTCTCATCAGAGTCAGGAGCTACAAGCTCATAATCCCTCTCCCGAGCACTGGTACCACAAATCCTATGACGTTTCCTCAGCTCTACACAAAATTTAGCATCCACGACAGAGACACACATTAGGAAAAGGGAGTCCAGCCAATCGGACATCCCCTCAGGAACTTTGGAAGACATCTCTACAACGTTATTGTGAGAAGACATGAGGCCAACTAATCCTACAAAAAGAAAAGAAGATTAGATTACTAAAAAACATCTCGGAGGAGGGGCAAAGCAACTCGACTAATATGATACAGACGAACAAACAGAAAAGAAAAACCCCAAGACTCAAACCAAAGTCCTGGGGAATCCTTTGGAGGCAGTGACAAAGCAAGGTTTCAGGAAAAATCTACAGCTTACGTCTTGGCATCCCCCAAACAAAACACAAAAAGTACAAAAAAGTCATCAAAGCCACTATCTTTTTACAAAAAGCTTCGACAACACCAAACATGCCAAGCAGAGAATCGTCAAAGACATAGCCTTTTCTCCAGAATCAAACAAAAACCATCATCAAAAGTACAAGCAAAAACGGTGATAACATGCAAAAGCCCTAAAAGCATCAAGCAACAGGAAAGACGAAAAAATTCATACAAAAGACGAAGAAACTCCAGAACACGCAACAATCAGGCGCAGTAAAAGCAGAAAGATCCAAACTTTCTCCAAGCAAAATCAAACTCAGACATAAAAAATGACAGAGGAGGAAAAATCGAACCTGGAAAATAGAAGGAAACCTCGAAAGAAATCTGAAGAGCAAGAAGCGACAGAGCCACCCCTCGAACGGAAAAATTCGCCAGAAGAAAACGGAGGGAGAAATCCAGAATCACTCCTTTTCCGCAGAAAGCAGTAGCAGAGCAGGCGTCGCAAGAAGAAACTGTGAAACTCTAGGGAAGAACAGAAAACGAGAGAGTAAAGGGAGAAGTTACGAAGAGGAACGAAGAAGAGAAACCATTTCTGATGGCAAAGTTCAAAATAAAACCTAAGGGAAATGGGGCATTTGAAGCCAATTAATGAGGGTATTAAACCCTCGCACGTTCCCAAAGTGCCGATATAAAAGCGCGCGCTTTTAAAGAAAAATGTTCCACATTCAAAAAGGCTCTACAAAGAAAGGAATCGACAAAATTCTTGAGTTCGGATTTACTAGAGAAGGACCGAAGTCAAGGACTCGACCTCAGCAAAAAAGACCGAGCTCAAGCAGGGCACTGTTCACACCCTGGGTCGAGCTATCCGACCTGGGATGATTGGCAACAAAGCGACCGACCTCTTCAGGTCAGGCTACCCGACCTCTTCTCAAAGAGGTCGGCCAAATCGACAGAAAAGCCCAATAAAGGGCCCAAATAGAGGAACACGACCCAAATCCAAAGGCAGTCCAAGCCTAAAGAGATAAAAACGGTTCCCTTGAAGATAAGCTGACCCCACCCAAAGATAAGATAAGATAAGATAACTAACTTATCTTATCAGAAAGGTCAGCCCACACTACTATAAATACACTGGAGCACCCAGGTATAACTCATACTCTGATTCTACAAAAAACCTGCTTAATACTCGTGCTAACTTAAGCATCGGAGTCTCTTGCAGGTACCCCCCCTCTGGTGACCAAGGATCAGAAGTCAGCCAACAAGTCAGACACAACAGCTCCGGCCGCCACCAGCCAGCCAGACACGTCATCTCTGACCAGTACAGAAGATCTCCTCCGAGATCGACCTACAGTTTCAGGTAACCCTCGGAACAATACCTGTTCCGAGGCTTACCTGAAACTATAGGTCGATCTCGGACGAGATCTTCTGTACTGATCGGCGATGATGTGTCCGGCGTGTGGATGGTGGCCGGAGCGGTCGCGTCCGACTTATTGGGCTGGCAATGCTACTGATCCTTTGTCACCGGAGGGTGGTGGTACCTGCAAGGGACTCCGATGCTTAAGTTAGCAAGGGTATTAAGCAGGTTTTTAGTAGAATCAGAGTATGAGTTATACCTGGGTGCTCCAGTGTATTTATAATGGTGTGGAGTGACCTTTTTAGATAAGATAAGTTAGTTATCTTATCTTATCTTATCTTATCTTATCTTTGGGTGAGGTCATCTTATCTTCAAGGGAACCGCCCTTCTCTCTATAGGCCTGGGCTACCTTTGGATTCGGGTCGTGTTCCTCTATTTGGGCCCTTTATTGAGCTTTCCTAGCAACTTGGCTGAGCTCTTTGAGAAGAGGTCGGACAGTATGACCTGAAGAGGTCGGTCGCTTTGTCGCTAAACATCCCGGGTCGTATAGCTCGACCCAGGGTATGAACAGTGCCCCTGCTCGAGCTCGGTCTTTCTTTTTTTTGAGGTCGAGTCTCTTTTAGGACTTCGATCCTTTTTTGGTGAAATCCAAACTCGTGCATCTGTCGATTTCCCCTTTGTAGAGTCTTCTTTTGAATGTGGAACATTTTCTTTATTCTTAAAAGCGCGCACTTTGCATTAGCGCTCTGATCTTGGGAATGCGCGAGGGTTTAATGCCCTCATTAATTGTTTTTAATGCCCCGTTTATCTTGCCTCTCCATTTTGAATTTGGCACTCAGAAAAAACGGTTTCCTCTTCTCTGTAACTTCCCCCCTTTTTTCTCTCTTCCTTTCCGTTTCGCCTGAAGTTTGCATTTTTGTTTTTCTCTGTGACGCTTTTTGCTCGAAGGGTGGTTCTGATCCTTGTTGCTTCAGCTTTCGGCTTTCTTCAGAGTTTTCTCCCTTTTCCAGGTTGGTTTTTTCTTACTTTCTTCGTCGCTTGCGTTTATTTCTGGCTTTGACTTTAGAAAGTTTGAACCTTTTGTATCGCCGTGCATCTGCTTGTTTACTGTTGTGGGGGTATTTCTTACTTTTGAAATAGTCCTTCCGTATTCTAGTGTTCGTGCCACTTATTTTTCTACTTTTATGAACTGTATGAACCTGCTTGCTTTCTCAAAAGATTGCTCCTTTGATGTCCTTCGCCATGTTGATAGTTTTTCTTTGCTGACGAATTTTGTAAAAGATAACGATGCTTTTTTCTTCTCTGAAAAAGGTTGTGTCTTTGATGACTTTTTCTTGATACGTTTTATTTGGTTGCTTTGTTTGTTGATCAAACTGAGACTGTGGGTCTGGAGGGTAGTTATTTTGATGGTTTTATCTGTGGCTTGTCATTTTAGTTGAAAGGGGTCATTATCTTCCTGTATCGAGGTGTAGGCTTGTAGGTTTTCCTGAGTCCTTGTTCTGTAACTGCCTCCAAAGGATGTCCCTGGACTATGTCTTGGGGTTTTCCTTTTTCTTGTTTGTTTTCTTTAAGTCATGCTCTGCTATGAGTTGATTTTGGCTTTGCCCGAGATGTTTTGGTTAGTAATTTGTTTTCTCTTTTTGCTGTAGGACTAGTTGACCTCATGTCTTCTTGCAAAAATGTTGTTGAGACCTCCTCCCACGTCCCTGAGTGCATGGCTGATTGGATGGTTTCTATGGTTCTTCTGTGTGTTTCATTGGTTGACTCTGAGTTTTGTCAGCAGCTTAGGCAGTTTCATAGGATTTGTAGTAATGGTAGTGATGAAAAGAACTATGAGCTTGTGTCTCCCAATTCTGAGGAAAGGGTTTGTTTTTCTATCCGAATTGTTGGAGAACGCCCCTTTTTCTATGCGTACGACTTCTTTTTTACTCAGATGAATGTTACTCTTCCTTTTACTCCTTTTGAGACCAACCTCTTGTGGTCTTGTAATGTAGCTCCATCCCAACTTCACCCCAACTCCTGGGGTTTTATAAAAATCTTTCAATTGCTGTGTCATGAACTGGATATCCCCGCTTCACAATCCCTCTTCTTTTATCTTTTTGTTTTGACCAAGCCCGGGGTGGTTAAGAAGAAGGCTGCCTGGGTTTCTTTCCGAGCTTCCCAAGGGAAGAAGGTTTTTTCCATGTTTGATGAAACTTTTCGTGACTTCAAAAATTACTTTTTCAGGGTCCGAGCTATTGAAGGAGCTCGGCCCTTTTTTCTGGATGAGAATGATGAGCCCGCCTTTCCTTTGGAATGGCAAAAGAATGTAATGGTGTCTAAATACACGTGGGAGATGTTGGATGAGGCTGAACAAGCCTTTGTGACTGTGCTGGAAGAAAATTAGTGGCAGCCTCCCCATCTTGATACAAAGAAATTCCTAGGAAATCCCTCTCTCCTCCGAGCTGAGCTGGGTAGTGGTCGATTTCTCTTTTGTTTTTTGCTTATTTTGTCGAGTTTATCTCTTGTAAGATCTTTTCTGATTCATAACTTGGTTTCTCACTGTGATGTTTGTTTGCAGAGATGATTAAAAATAATGAATCCGTGAAGGCCTTTAAAAGGGAAAAGAAGGCTACTGCAGCTCAAAATGTCTTGCCAAGGCGGCCGGGGAGGGGTCGTCTCAGGTTCAGTCGAAGCCGTCCGTACCGAGCTCACCGAGGGCGAGGAAGGTGATCCCTACTCCCCGGGTTCGTTTGGTTGATCCTCCGCAAGCTTCTGTTTCTACTTCTGGCGCTCCTCCAAACAAAAAACAAAAGACAACTGAGCCTTTTAACCTTGATGCCCCTGACTTTGATGCGGTTGAGTTTGTCGATCAGCAGATTGGTCCTTATGGTACCATTCCTACTGACGATGTCTCTCTCCTTCACCATTTGGACTATATTACTCGGAGCAGCATCAAGATGGCACATATGGGAGCTTCCATGTACCGAACTACCCAAGATCTTCCCCTTCATGCTACCAAGGCCTTTATGGAGGAGGCTAAGCGGGAGTTTGACAGAATGAAGGGTTTGAAGGAGGAGCTCCAAGTGAAAGTGACCAAGTTGGAGAAGGAGTTGGAGGGCGAAAAGGCTAGTTTCGTTGCCTTGGCGGCTTCTGTGAGGTTGGCTGAAGACACAGCATGGAGGCACAAGGATAGCTATGTTACAATCTACAGGGAAGTGATGCATCTCAGGGAGGAGATGGAGTCGGCCCGGGCTGATTATGCCGAGCTCCAAGGTCACCTTGTAGGCAGCGTAAATGCTGCTTATGAGAACCTGAAGGAGCAGGTTCGGATTCTTGCCCCTGAGCTTGACCTTACTCTCTTCAGTCTGGACAACGTTGTAAAAGATGGCAAGATCGTCCCTGACGACCCTGATGAGGATGATGTTGAACCCCCTTCTGTGCCTGCCGCCAAAGCTTCTGTTGTGCCGACTTCTTCAGCTCCTTTATCTGGGGTTGGTCATCCCGAATTGAAACCTGATTGCCAGATCTTAAACAGGGATGACGGGATGGTGGATGTAGTGCCTCTTCAGACTCGCCCTCCTTCACCCCGTGCTGATGCTGCCGAGAAGCCTTCGGATCTTAAATGAATTTTGTTCACACCCTGGGTCGAGCTATCCAACCTGGAATGATTGGCGACAAAGCGACCGATCTCTTCAGGTCAGGCTACCCGACCTCTTCTCAAAGAGGTCGGCCAAATCGACAAGAAAGCCCAATAAAGGGCCCAAATAGAGGAACACGACCCAAATTCAAAGGCAGTCCAAGCCTAAAGAGATAAAGAAGGTTCCCTTGAAGATAAGCTGACCCCACCCAAAGATAACATAAGATAAGATAACTAACTTATCTTATCGGAAAGGTTAGCCCACACTACTATAAATACACTGGAGCACCCAGGTATAACTCATACTCTGATTCTACAAAAAACCTGCTTAATACCCGTGCTAACTTAAGCATCGGAGTCTCCTGCAGGTACCCCCTACCCTCCGGTGACCAAGGATCAGAAGTCAGCCAACAAGTCGGACACAACAGCTTCGGCCGCCACCAGCCAGCCGGACACGTCATCTCCGACTAGTACAGAAGATCTCATCCGAGATTGACCTACAGTTTCAGGTAACCCTCGGAACATTGGCGCCGTTTCCGGGGAACCTGGAAGTCATCTCATCACCATGGCGGACAAACAGGATAACGACCACAACTCAGATTTAGAGGACAGAACGCCGCACAAAAACACGGGTGCCACACCAAAGGACACTCCGGAATCTAACGGAGACAAAAACTCATCACATCCGGGAGTAATAGAAGCACTTCAAGATCGCCTAAAGCAACTCGAAAAAGAAAGCCAGTACCAGCAAGAAGTCGGCAAGGATCTACAAAGAGAGGTAAGGCGACGTCGAGAATTATAAGATAAACTTCTACAACTTAAAGCCGATCTCAAAGCAAAGACTACCCAGACAACCCCTGAAGACAACTCTCGCAAAGATCAGGATCCATTCACTAGGGAAATAATGAAGACTAAAATCCCTAAAGACTTCAAACTTCCGGATATGACTTTGTATGATGGCACTACAGACCCCAACCATCACCTCAGCAACTTCAGAAGCTGAATGTACCTCACCGACGCCTCAGACACCGTTCGCTGCAAAGCTTTTCCAACGACTCTCACGAAGACAGCAATTAGATGGTTCGACAACCTACCTCTAAAGTCCATCTCCAACTTTGACGACCTGACCAAAAAATTCCTGGCCAGATTCTCCATCCAAAAAGACAAGGCTAAGCACGCCCCCAGTCTACTAGGTATCAAGCAAGGAGATCGGGAAAGTCTCCGCAACTACATGGAAAGATTCAACAAAACGTGCCTAGACATACAAAGCTTACCAACAGAGGCTGCCGTCATGGGCCTCATCAACGGCCTACGAGAAGGACCCTTCAGCCAATCTATATCAAAGAAATATCCCAATCCCTAGATGAGGTACAAGAGCGGGCAGAGAAGTACATCAACATGGAAGAAAATTCTCGACTTGGAGAAGCCTCGAAATCCGGTTTCACCTACCGAGATAAAGATAAAGAATCCAAGAAGAAGGAAGATCGAACGGGCGAAAAAATCAAAAAGTATCATAATTACACTCCTCTTTGGGTGTCCCTTGTGGATATTTACAAAGAAGTCTGTAACACAAAAAAGATACCCCCAGCTCGACCACTCAAAGGCAAAAAAGGAGGAGGAAATCGAAACGAATACTGTGAATATCATTGGGTTCGACGACATACCACCAACGAGTGCTTCGACTTAAAAAACATCATAGAAAAGTTAGTAAGGGAAGGAAAACTAAATCGGTATCTAGCCACCCGAGATGATGAACAAAGAAAAAGACGAAGAGATGAAGACGTTGCACGAGCTGAGCGATCACCTCGTACGCCAGTAAAACATGTCCATATGATACATGGAGGATTTGCAGGAGGTGGAATCTCCAAATCATCCCATAAAAGATACCTCAAAGAAGTATATCATGTCGAAGGGAAGGAGGAAGCACCCGACATCCCTGCAATGACATTCACCTAAGAAGACGCATCCGGTATCATCTCAGGACACGACGATCCCATGGTCATTACCATCATACTGGCAAACGCCAATCTCCACCGTACATTAATAGACCAAGGAAGTTCTGCCGACATCTTATTCAAAACTGCCTTCGACAAATTCGGCTTAGAAGAAAAGGAGCTTAGAGCATACCCGAACAGCCTGTTCGGACTGGGAGATACCCCAGTACAACCACTGGGATACGTGTCGCTACATACAACCTTCGGAAAAGGGAACCAATCCAGAACACTCAAGATAGACTACATTGTGGTCGACGTGAATTCAGCCTACAATGCCCTAATAGGTCGGACAACACTAAATCAACTCGGCGCAATAGTCTCGACTCCATATCTATGCATGAAATTCCCAACTACAGAAGGGATAGCTACGATAAAAGCAGATCAAAAGATGGCACGCCGCTGTTATAACGAAAGTCTAAACCTCAGAGGTAGAGGAGAAGAGTTCCATACAATTGAGCTTGGTGGAGTTCAGAGACGTGAAGAACTCCGTCCACAACCCGAAGGAGAAATAGAGAAAGTTCAGATCGGGGATACCTCGGAGAAAACAACTAATATTGGCACGATCCTAAAGGGAGACGCAAAAGAATTACTAGTACAGTTCTTACGAGATAATGTCGATCTCTTTGCATGGAAAGCTGCAGACATGCCAGGCATAGACCCCAAGTTAATGAGTAACAAGTTGGCAGTCTATCTAGGATCTCGGCCGATACAGTAGAGACCAAGAAAACTTGGGTCAGAACGATCCCAAGCTGTGGAAGAACAAGTACAAGCACTACTGGAGGCAGGATTCATAAGAGAAGTCAAGTACCCACTATGGCTAGCTAACGTCGTCTTGGTGAAAAAATCAAATGGGAAGTGGCGAATGTACACTAACCTCAACAAAGCCTGCCCAAAAGATCCTTACCCACTCCCAAGTATCGACGCCCTGGTAGATGCTTCCTCCGGATATAGATACCTCTCGTTTATGGATGCATATTTCGGATACAACCAAATTCCCATGTATCCACCAGATCAAGAAAAGATCTCGTTTTTGACGCCAAAAGCAAATTACTGCTACATTGTGATGCCTTTCGGTCTCAAAAATGCGGGAGCTACTTATCAAAGGCTAATGAATAAAGTCTTTTCAAATCATATCGGAAAAATCATGGAAGTCTACGTGGACGACATATTAATAAAGACACAAAGCGAAGAAACATTATTGTCCGACCTGGCCCAAGTGTTTGATACTATAAGGAAGCATGACATGCGACTCAATCCCACAAAGTGCACCTTTGCAGTAGAAGCGGGAAAATTTTTAGGTTTCATGTTTACACAAAGAGGAATTGAAGCAAATCCAGACAAATGCCAGGCTATACTCAACATGAAGAGCCCGACTTGTGTCAGAGAGGTACAACAACTCAACGGGAGATTGGCAGCCTTATCCAGATTCTTAGCAGGATCAGCGATAAGATCTCTCCCCTTCTATGCCACTTTAAGGAAAGGAAAGAAGTTCAAATGGACAATAGAATGTGAGCAAGCCTTCCAGGATTTCAAAAACTTCCTGGGACGACCACTTATCCTAGCTCAACCACGAGAGGACGAACCACTCGTATTATACCTTGCAGTAGGAAGTCAGGCAGTAGCCTCAGCACTGGTTTGAGAGGATGACAAAGGGCAACAGCCTATATATTTCATCAGTAAAGCGCTGCAGGGATCCAAGCTGAACTACCAAAAAATAGAAAAGTTCGCCTACACTCTCATACTGACATCTCGACGACTTCGCCCGTACTTCCAGACCCACACCATCAAGGTTCGGACCGACCAACCCATAAAGGGGATACTGCAGAAAACAGATCTAGCAGGCAGAATTTTACAATGGGCAGTCGAGTTATCCGAATTTGACCTCCAATATGAAGCTCGGACAGCCATCAAATCACAATACTTGGCCGACTTCATTGCAGAATTCACAGATACACCCTGGAAGCCCCCACAAAATGGAATCTCTACGTGGACGGGCTTTCAAATAAGACTGGAAGCGGCGCAGGTGTGATAATAGAAAGCAACCAAGGAACCCAAGTTGAGCTTTTCCTCAAATTTGGGTTCCCGGCCTCAACAACCAGGCAGAATATGAAGCGTTACTAGCTGGTTTGAAGCTGGCTAAGGAGGTTGGAGCTCAAAAACTTAACATCTTCAGCGATTCACAAGTAGTCACCTCAAAGATAACAGGGAGTTACCAAGCCAAAGATCCCACCATGAAAAAGTATTTGGATATAACCAAAGAACAGCTCGGACAACTTAGGGAATATAAGATCTGCCACATACCCGCGAACAAAATGCCCGAGCTGATGCACTCTCAAAGCTGGCCAGCACTAAACCAGGGGGCAACAATACAAGCCTCATCCAGGAAATGCTACAGAACCTGTCAATCTCGGAAGCAGAAAAAGTCCTAGCTATAACAAGTCAGGATCAAGGATGGATGACCCCCATAGTTAATTACCTCAAAAAAGAAACACTCCCCACAAATGAGAAGGAAGCAAAGAGGTTAAAACGGGAGGCTCAGTACTACACCATCATAAACAACACCCTATACAAAAGAGGGATTTCAATACCATTGTTAAAATGTGTGCCGACCTCTAACACAAGGGAAGTTTTAGAGGAAGTACATAGCGGTATTTGTGGCAATCATCTCAGAGCACAAGCTCTCACCAAAAAGGTACTTCGGGTGGGATTTTACTGGCCAACTCTACAAAAGAAAGCTACAGAATTTGTAAAGACATGTCCCCCATGCCAGAAACATGCTAACTTTCACATCGCCCTGCCAGAAGAGCTCATAAGTGTAACTTTGCCTTGGCCATTTGCAAAATGGGGACTCGATCTTCTCGGACCCTTTCCTCAGGGATCAGGACAAGTCAAATTCCTCATAGTCGGAGTAGACTATTTCACAAAGTTGATTGAGGCAGAGCCCCTAGCCAACGCCACTGCTCAAAGAAGCCGGAAATTCCTATATAGGAACATTGTCACAAGGTTCGGGGTTCCATACTCCATCACCACAGACAATGGCACTCAATTCACAGATGCAGGCTTCAGGAAATTAGTAGCCGACTTGAACATAAAGCACCAGTTCACCTCCGTCGAACATTCTCAAGCCAATGGGCAAGCCGAAGCTGCCAACAAAGTCATATTGGCTGGGTTAAAACGGAGATTGCAAGATGCGAAGGGAGCTTGGGCTGAAGAACTTCCACAGGTCCTATGGACATATCGAACTACGCCACATTCCACCACAAACGAATCACCGTTCCGATTAGCGTACGGAGTGGAGGCAATAATCCCAGTAGAGGTCGAAGAAGGGTCGCCTAGAGTAGTCCACTACAATGAAGAAGCCAACTCTCAACTTCAAAGAGAAGAACTCAACCTACTTCCGGAAATCCAAGAAAGAGCTCGGATCAGGGAAGAAGCGCTAAAGAGCCGAATGGCTTCAAGATATAATCAAAAGATAGTGCCAAGAGGTTTCGCGGAGAATGATCTCATCCTAATCCGAAATGATATAGGAACAACTTAACCCGGAGAAGGAAAGTTGGCAGCAAACTGGAAAGAACCCTACCGAGTCATAGAAGTACTTGGGAAGGGCTACTACAGACTGTCCGAACTCGATGGACGAGAGCTTCCCAGATCGTGGCACGCCTGCAACCTAAGAAGGTACTGTAGCTAGAAAAGGTAAAAGATCTCATCATAGGATGCACTCTTTTTCCTGAAAAGGTTTTCTAATGAGGCACCAAGTTGAGATCCAGATATTATCCAACTTAAAAGGATGAAAAACTCCAACATGTATATATTTGCGCTTTCTTTTGAATAAAAAATATTTTAGATATTCTACGAATTCTCAAGACGCATTAATCTGAAGCATTCATCGTCCAATTATAAAGCAACAGATCGGCAGAAAGTGAAAAATAGATTCACTACACGATCACGATAAAAGACCAATAAAGATGAAAACGCGATTCATCTAAAGGTCGACCAAAGAAAGACAGAAATCACCTTCTACAAATCGGCAAAGATGAACACAGAATAATGCAAGAAGTTATCGAAAGTGATCCGAAAAAAGAACCTGACGAGGTCTTATGGATTGCTAAATAATAACTTAAAGACTGGCCGACGTTGAGAAGTCGGACCAAGTCAAGCCAAGTTATCAGCAAATCCCTGGAAAGAGGTCTGGCCAACCCTATAAAAGAGGAATTGCTATAACTTAGAAGAGATCGACCTAACGAAGTCGGTCTCCTACAAAAATAAGTTATATAAGTAATCCCTGAAAGAGACCTGACAAAGGTCCAAGAAAGAGGATTACAAAATGACTTAGAAGAGATCGACCTAACGAAGTCGGTCTCTTACAAAAATAAGTTATATAAGTAATCCCTGAAAGAGACCTGACAAAAGTCCAAGAAAGAGGATTACAAAATAACTTAGAAAAGGACGACATAAAGAAGTCAACCTCCTACAAACGAGTTATATAAGTAATCTCTGAAAGAGACCCAACAAAGGTCCAAGAAAGAGGAATACAAAAATAACTTGGAAAAAGACGACGCAAAGAAGTCGATCTCCTGCAATTAACAAAGTCATAAAAGTAATCCCTGAAAGAGACCTGACAAAGGTCCAAGAAAGAGGATTACAAAAATAACTTAGAAAAAGATGACGTAAAGAAGTCGACCTCCCACAAACATGTTATAAAAGTAGTCCCTGAAAAAGACCTAGCAAAGGTCCAAGAAAGAGGACTACAAAGCTAGCTAAGACGAGTACCAACGTAAAGAAATCGGCTATAGATTGCTAGAAATACAAGCAAGAGCAAGAAAACCGAGAAACAAGTTGGACCTGCCCATTCACGACCCCAAAGGAGTCAACCCGCAAGCAACAGGTGCAAATGGATCCAAAGAGGCCGAGAAGCAAGGCTCCAATATCTCCAAAAAGTGCTAAGACAAGCGCAAACGAGCAGGATATAACGAGCTTCAGGGTCAGCCCCAAAAGCTTGAAAACTACTTGTTGTTTTTCAAAAATAAAAGTTGCTAAACAAGCAACCCAAAAGAATATCCACAGTTGAGCAAAATATTCAAACTACAAAAAAGAGTTCAGAAGCCCACAAGCCGGAATATTCACACAAAATATCCAAGAGAAATCAGCAAAGATCGGGAGCCTTTTCGGCAGCATCAGTACAAGGAAAAGGAAGGCGAGTCTAAATAGGCACAGCATCCATGGTTCCATCATCCCGGTTCAAAATCTGGCAATCCGGATCAGACACAACTGGGAGAACTGAAGAGGTTGACACTTTGGCAAAAGACACATGGAGAGGTTCAACATCATCATCATCCTGGTCATCAGGGACAATCTTACCATCCCTCACAACATTATGCAGGCTGAAAAGATTAAGGTCGGCCTCGGGAGCAATAATCTGAACCTGCTCCTTCAGGTTCTCATAGACAGCAGTTACGCTGCCAACAAGATGACCTTGGAGCTCGGAGTAATCAGCTCGGGCATTCTCCAACTCCTCCCTCAGGCGCACCACCTCCCGATAAGACGTAACATAACTGTCCTTATGCCTCAATGCCGTGTCCTCAGCCAACCGCACAGAAGCCGCCAGAGCAAGGGAACTCGCCTTTTCGTTCTCCAGATCCTTCTCCAACTTGGCTACTTTTACCTCAAGCTCTTCCTTCAGACCCTTCATCCGATCGAACTCCTGTTTAGCCTCCTCCATAAATTCTTTGGTGGCATGGAGAGGAAAATTCTGAGCAGTTCGATACAAGGCAGCCTCCATATATGCCATTTTAAAACTGTTTCGAGTCATAAAATCATGATGGCGAAGGATTGACACATCGTCCATGGGGAGGGTACCGTAGGGACCGATTTGCTGATCTACGAACTTGATTGCATTAAAATCAGGGGCGTCAAGGTTAAAGGCCTCAATTGTTTTCTGTTTCTTGTTGGGAGGAGCACCAGAAGTAATGGCAGAAGTCTGTGGAGGATCAGTCAGATGAACTCAAGGAGTGGGGATCACCTTCCTTGGCCCAGGAGAACTCGGCACGGGCGGCTTTTCTGGAACTTGAGAAGATCCCTCTCCGGCCGCCTTGGCCGAGATGTTTTGAGCAGCAGCAGCCTTCTTCGCCTTCTTGTAGGCCTTCATGGAATCATTGTTTTTCGACATCTCTGAAAATACAGAATCAACCATAATGACGAGTTACAACATAGGAGAAGAAAAACTAAGAAACAAGTATAGAAACAAGTCAGACAGTACCCAAAGTAGTTCGAACCAAAGATGGATCACCCAAGAATCTTTTTGTATCCAGATGGGGTGGTTCCCCCCACAAATCTTCAAGAACAACTACAAAAGCCCGCTCAACCTCACTAAGCATCTCCCATGTATAACGTGGCACTCTCACAGTCTTTTGCCACTCTAGAGGAAAAGCAGGCTCGTCATTCTCATCAAGAAAAAAGGGGCGGACCCCCTCAACAGCACGGACTCGGAAGAAATAATTCTTAAAATCTTTAAAAGACACTTTATGCCCCTGGGCCGATCTGAAAGAAACACAGGAAGCTTTCTTTTTGGAAGAACCTCCAGGCTTGGCCGAGACAAAAGATAGACGAAAAGAGTTTGAGAAGGTGTTATGCCTAACTCTTGGCAAAGCAGTTGAAATATCTTGATAAAACCCCAGGAATTTGGATGAAGCTGGGATAGAGCAATGTTACATGACCACAACAATTCGGTCTCGAAAGCAGTAAAAGAAAAAGTAACGTCCAACTGGTTGAAGAAATATTCATAGGCGTAGAAGAAGGGACGCTCCCCCTCGACGAAAGTAGGAAAACAAGCCCTCTCATCAGAGTCAGGAGCTACAAGCTCATAATCCCTCTCCCGAGCACTGGTACCACAAATCCTATGATGTTTCCTCAGCTCTACACAAAATTCAGCATCCACGACAGAGACACACATTAGGACAAGGGAGTCCAGCCAATCGGACATCCCCACAGGAACTTTGGAAGACATCTCTACAACGTTATTGCAAGAAGACATGAGGCCAAATAATCCTACAAAAAGAAAAAAAGATTGGATTACTAAAAAACATCTCGGAGGGGGGCAAAGCAACTCGACTAATATGATACAGACGAACAAACAGAAAAGGAAAATCCCAAGACTCAAACCAAAGTCCTGGGGCATCCTTTGGAGGCAGTGACAAAGTAAGGTTTCAGAAAAAATCTACAGCTTACGTCTCGGCATCCCCCAAACAAAACACAAAAAGTACAAAAAAATCATCAAAGCCACTATCTTTTTACAAAAAGCTTCGACAACACCAAACATGCCAAGCAGAGAATCGTCAAAGACACAGCCTTTTCTCCAGAATCAAACAAAAACCACCATAGAAAGCACAAGCAAAAACGGTGATAACATGCAAAAGCCCTAAAAGCATCAAGCAACAGGAAAGACGAAAAAATTCATACAAAAGACGAAGAAACTCCAGAACACGCAACAATCAGGCGCAGTAAAAGCAGAAAGATCCAAACTTTCTCCAAGCAAAATCAAACTCAGACATAAAAAATGACAGAGGAGGAAAAATCAAACCTGAAAAATAGAAGGAAACCTCGAAAGAAAGCTGAAGAGCAAGAAGCGACAGAGCCACCCCTCGAACGGAAAAATTCGCCGGAAGAAAACGGAGAGAGAAATCCAGAATCACTCCTTTTCCGCAGAAAGCAGTAGTAGAGCAGGCGTCGCAAGAAGAAACTGTGAAACTCTAGGGAAGAACAGAAAATGAGAGAGTAAAAGGAGAAGTTACGAAGAGGAACGAAGAAGAGAAACCGTTTCTGATGGCAAAGTTCAAAATAAAACCCAAGGGAAACGGGGCATTTGAAGCCAATTAATGAGGGTATTAAACCATCGCACGTTCCCAAAGCGCCGATATAAAAGCGCGTGCTTTTAAAGGAAAACGTTCCACATTCAAAAAGGCTCTACAAAGAAAGGAATCGACAAAATGTTTGAGTTCGGCTTTACTAGAGAAGGACCGAAGTCAAGGACTCGACCTCAGCAAAAAAGACCGAGCTCAAGTAGGGGCACTGTTCACACCCTGGGTCGAGCTATCAGACCTGGGATGATTGGCGACAAAGCGACCGACCTCTTCAGGTCAGGCTACCCGACCTCTTCTCAAAGAGGTCGACCAAATTGACAGGAAAGCCTAATAAAGGGCCCAAATAGAGGAACACGACCCAAATCCAAAGGCAGTCCAAGCCTAAAGAGATAAAGGCGGTTCCCTTGAAGATAAGCTGACCCCACCTAAAGATAAGATAAGATAAGATAACTAACTTATCTTATCGGAAAGGTCAGCCCACACTACTATAAATACACTTGAGCACCCCGGTATAACTCATACTCTGATTCTGCAAAAGACATGCTTAATACCCGTGCTAACTTAAGCATCGGAGTCTCTTGCAGGTACCCCCCACCCTCCGGTGACCAAGGATCAGAAGTCAGCCAACAAGTCGGACACAACAGCTCTGGCCGCCACCAGCCAGCCGGATACGTCATCTCCGACCAGTACAGAAGATCTCATCCGAGATCGACCTACAGTTTCAGGTAACCCTCGGAACAAATTTTCTAAATGTTTGTGTAAATAGCCCGGCTTGTGGGCTTTTGAACTCTTTATTTTGTAAATAGTGGTTGCTGGCCCTTGACACTTTCTTAGTTGCTTGTTTAGCAACTTAATTTTGAAAAACAAAATGGTTTCCAAGCTTTTGGGGCTAGTTTTGGTAGTCTCTTGAGCTTGTTATTATTATAACTTTATGTTTTTCATATCATGTCTGTTTTTATTTGTCTTGGTACCTTTTTTAGGTTTTTTTGGTAGTGTTGGAGCCTTGTTGCTCGACCTCTTTGAATTGCCTTTGTGTTTCATACTTGTGGCTTGATTCCTTTGAGGTTGTGGATGTTTGGATCCAACTGGTATGTCGGCTTCCTTGCTTTGGCCTAAAATTATTTCTAGTAATCCGTTTTGTTTGGACCTTTGTGAGGTCTCTGTTAGGAATTACTTTTTATAATGTTAGGGTTTTTGGGAGGCCGACTTTGTCATGTTAGTTATTTCTAGTAATCCTCTTTCTTGGACTTTTGTCAGATCTCTTTCAGGGATTACTCTTATAACTTGTTTGTGGGAGGCCGAATTCATCATGTCGGTCTCTTCTAAGTTATTTCTAGTAATCCTCTTTCTTGGACCTTGGTCAGGTCTCTTTCAGGGTTCACTTTTTATAACTTGTTTGTGGGAGGCCGACTTCATCATGTCGGTCTCTTCTAAGTTATTTCTAGTAATCCTCTTTCTTGAACCTTGGTCAGGTCTCTTTCAGGGTTTACTTTTTATAACTTGTTTGTGGGAGGCCGACTTCATCACATCGGCCTCTTCTAAGTTATTTCTAGTAATCCTCTTTTCTAGGGCTGGCCAGGCCTCTTTCCAGGGATTGACTTTTTATAACTTTGGTTATTGTGGTCGACTGGTCTGACTTCTTTACGTCGGCCTGTCTTTTAAGTTATTTTTAGCAACCCATTTTATTAAGACCTCGTCAGGTCCTTTCTATGGATCACTTTCGATAACTTCTTGCATTATTATGTTTTGTCGCTTTTTTCATTTTTGCCGATTTTGTCGAAATTGGGTTTAATCCCTGTTTGGTCGACCTTTTGATGAATTTGGTTTTCACCTTTTTTAGTCTTTTATTGTGGTCGGACAGTGAATTTGATCTTCACTTTTTGCCAATCTCATAGCTTTGTAATCGGGCGATGAATTTTTAGCGTTTCAGATTAATGCGTCTTGAGAATTTGTAGAAAATCTAAAAAAAACTTTATTTCGAAAGAAAATGTAGATATATACATGTGAGAGTTTTATCCCTCTAAGTCGGGCAATTTGTAGATCTTGGCTTGGCACCTCGTTAAAAAACCTTTTCAGGAAAAAGAGTGCGCCTTATCCTAAGATCCGTTATCACCTCTAACTGTAGTACCTTCTTAGGTTGCAGGCGTGCCATGACCTAGGAAGCTCTCGCCCTTCGAGTTCGGACAGTCTGTAGTAGCCCTTTCCAAGTATTTCTATGACTCGGTAGGGTCCTTTCCAATTTGCTGCCAGTTTTCCTTCTCCAGGTCGAGTTGTTCTGATATCATTTTGGATTAGGATGAGGTTGTTCTCAGCAAAACCTCGCAGCACTACATTTTGATTGTATCTCGAAGCCATTCGACGTTTTAATGCCTCTTCCCTGATCCGAGCTCTTTCTTGGACTTCTGGAAGTAGGTTGAGTTCTTCCCTTTGACGTTGGGAGTTGGCTTCTTCATTATAGTGGATCACTCTAGGCGACCCTTCTTCAATCTCCACTGGGATCATTGCCTCCATTCCGTACGCTAATCGGAAGGGTGATTCCTTTGCGGTGGAATGTGGAGTTGTTCGATATGCCCATAGGACTTGTGGGAGCTCTTCAGACCAGGCTCCCTTTGCGTCCTGTAATCTCCGTTTTAGCCCAGCCAATATGACTTTGTTGGCAACTTCGGCCTGTCCGTTGGCTTGGGGATGTTCTACGAAAGTGAACTGGTGTTTTATGTTCAAGTCGGCCACTAACTTTTTGAAGCTTGCATCTGTGAATTGGGTGTCATTGTCTGTGGTGATGGAGTATGGAACCCCGAACCTTGTGACAATGTTTCTATATAGGAATTTTCGACTTCTTTGAGCAGTGACGTTAGCTAGGGGTTCTGCCTCGATCCACTTTGTGAAATAGTCTACCCCTACTATGGGGAATTTAACTTGTCCCGATCCCTGAGGGAAGGGTCCGAGAAGGTCGAGTCCCCATTTTGCGAATGGCCAAGGTGCTGATGAGTTCCTCTGGCGGGTCGATGTGAAAGTTGGCATGTTTCTGACATGGTGGACATGTCTTTACAAACTCTGTGGCTTCCTTTTGTAGAGTTGGCCAATAAAATCTTGCCCGGAGTACTTTTTTGGTAAGTGCTTGCGCTCCGAGATGATTGCCACAGGTGCCACTGTGTACTTCTTCCGGAACTTCCTTTGTGTTGGAAGTCGGCACATATTTTAACAATGGTATTGAAATCCCTCTTTTGTATAGAGTATTGTTTATGATAGTGTAGTATTGTGCCTCCCGTTTTAACCTCTTTGCCTCCTTTTTATCTGTGGAAAGTGTCTCTGTTTTGAGGTAGTTAATTATGGGAGTCATCCATCCTTGGTCCTGACCTGTTATGGCTAGGACTTTTTCTTCTTCTGAGATTGACGGGTTCTGCAGCATTTTTTGGACGAGGCTTCTATTGTTGTCCCCTGGTTTGGTGCTGGCTAGTTTTGAGAGTGCGTCGGCTCGGGCATTCTGTTCTCGGGGTATGTGACGAACCTCATATTCTTCGAGTTGTCCGAGCTGTTCTCTGGTTTTGTCCAAGTACTTTTTCATGGTGGGATCTTTGGCTTGGTAGCTCCCTGCTATTTGTGAAGTGACTACTTGTGAATCGCTTAAGATAATAAGCTTTTGGGCTCCAACCTCCCTAGCCAGCTTCAAACCGGCTAGTAGTGCCACATATTCAGCTTGGTTGTTTAAGGTAGGGAACCCGAATTTGAGAGAGAGTTTGATTTGGGTTCCTTGGTCGCTTTCAATTATCACACCCGTGCCGCTTCCAGTTTTATTTGAGGAACCATCCACATAGAGATTCCATTCTGTTGGGATTTCCGGGGTGTCTGTAAATTCTGCAATGAAGTCGGCCAGGTATTATGATTTGATGATTGTCCGAGCTTCGTATTGAAGGTCGAATTCGGACAGCTTGACTGCCCATTGCAAGATTCTGCCTGCTAGGACTGTTTTCTGCAAAATCCCTTTTATGGGCTGGTTGGTCCGAACCCTAATAGTGTGAGCTTGGAAGTATGGACGAAGTCGTCAAGATGTTAGTATGAGAGCATAGGCAAATTTTTCTATTTTTTGGTAGTTCAGCTCAAATCCTTGTAATGCTTTACTGATGAAGTATACGGGTTGTTGCCCACTGTTGTCTTCTCGAACTAGTGCTGAGGCTATGGTGCACGAATTGTAAATCACACTTTTCACAACTCGTACCACTGACCAGCAAGTGCACTGGGTCGTCCAAGTAATACCTTACGTGAGCAAGGGTCGAATCCCACGGAGATTGTTGGTTTGAAGCAATCTATGGTTATTTTGTAATTCTTAGTCAGGATATCAATTATAATTATCAGTTTGGATTGCGAAAAATAAAAGAGCATGAATTAAATACTTGTTATGCAGTAATGGAGAATATGTTGGAGTTTTGGAGATTATACTTATTCAATCGAAGGTAGAATGGAGGTGGTTGTCAGGCACGCGTTCATAGGTTGAGAATGGTGATGAGTGTCACGGATCATCACATCCATCATATTGAAGTGCGAATGAACATCTTAGATAAAAAGAAGCGTGTTTGAATAGAAAACAGAAATAATTGCATTAATTCATCGAGACACAACAGAGCTCCTCACCCCCAACAATGGAGTTTAGAGACTCATGCCATCAAAGAGTATAAAGTTCAGATCTAAAATGTCATGAGATCCAAAATAATCCTCTAAAAGTTGTTTAATAGTAAGCTAGTAATCTAGGTTTGCAGAGAATGAGTAAACTATGATAAATAGTGCAGAAATCCACTTCTGGGGCCCACTTGGTGTGTGCTGGGGCTGAGACTTAAGCTTTACACGTGCTTAGGCTGTTTCTGGAGTTAAACGCCAGGTTGTAACCTGTTTTGGGCGTTTAACTCCAACTTGTAACCTGTTTCTGGCGTTTAACGCCAGACTGCAACATGGAACTGGCATTGAACGCCAGTTTACGTCATCTATCCTTGAGTAAAGTATGAACTATTATATATTGCTGGAAACCCTGGATGTCTACTTTCCAACGCAATTGGGAGCGCGCCAATTGGACTCCTGTAGCTCCAAAAAATCTATTCTAAGTGCAGAGAGGTCAGAATCCAACAGCATCAGCAGTCCTTTTTCAGCCTGAATCAGATTTTTGCTCAACTCCCTCAATTTCAGCCAGAAAATACCTGAAATTACAGAAAAACACAAAAACTCATAGTAAAGTCCAGAAATATGAATTTTGCCTAGAAACTAATGAAACTATACTAAAAACTAACTAAAACATACTAAAAACTACCTGAAATTAACCCCAAAAAGCGTATAAAATATCCGCTCATCACAACACCAAACTTAAACTGTTGCTTGTCCCCAAGCAACTAGACAAATAAAATAGAATACAAATAAATCAAGAAGCAATAATATCTCAGAGTTTTTTTTTTTTTGAGTGAAGCTCAAAATGATTGGCATCTATAGAAACTTAGAATTCAGATAGTGTTATTGATTCTCCTAGTTCAGTATGTTGATTCTTGAACACAGCTACTTTATGAGTCTTGGCCGTGGCCC
>NC_029789.2:23970169-23981632 GCF_000816755.2 Arachis ipaensis
TTAGGCCAGGATTTGATTCCTTTAGGCCCTCCTATCCACTGATGCTCAAAGCCTTGGATCCTTTTTATTACCCTTGCCTTTTGGTTTTAAGGGCTATTGGCTTTTTCTGCTTGCTTTGTCTTTTTCTTTTTCTTTTTCTTTTATTTTCGCCATTTTTTTCTGCAAGCTTTTGTATTCACTGCTTTTTCTTGCTTCAAGAATCATTTTTTATGATTTTTCAGATTATCAAATAACATTTCTCCTTTTTCATCATTCTTTCAAGAGCCAACATATTTAAGATTCATAAACATCAAATTCAGAAGACATATGCACTGTTCAAGCATTCATTTAGAAGACAAAAAGCATTGCCACCACATGTAAATAATTAGAATTTTTCTTATTAAAAACTCAAAAAATATTGCCTCCTTATTCTAAAGAAAATCTGCTATTTTATTCATGTTTAATGATGATGAGAAAAATAAATTATAGCTTAATTGGAGATAAAATCAAAATATAGATACTAATTACTACTACTCATATATAACTTCTAAGGTAAAACTCAAATAAGAACAATTATCACAGAGTTAAGGCTAAGATTAGAACTCAACAACCTTGAATTTGAGAGGTGGATGCCTTTTTAGTCTGTGGAGTGCTTGGCCCTTCAAGAGATAGTTTCTGACGCTTTAATTCCTTCAGTTCATGCCCTTTCTCTTCTTGTTCTCTAAGCAATTTGCAGAGCATGCTGTTTTGATTTTACTGTTCTTCCTTCAGTTGATCCACAGCTTCTTGCAACTTGTTGACAGATGCTTCTAGGCACTCCCAGTATTCAATTTGAGGGATTTTCGGGCGGAACTCCTCTGTTTTTCTCTTGATGGGGTTGTCCTGCACTTGTTGTCCTTCCATAGACTTTTTGGTGATTGGTTGCTCAACTGAGATATACTTATCTACTCCCATCTTTATCCCAGCATCTTTACATAACAGAGAAACTAAGCTTGGATAGGCCAATTTGGCATCTTTTGAGTTCTTGTTTGCAATTTTGTAAAGCTCACAAGCAATCAGCTGGTGAACTTCCACTTCTTTTTCCAGCATAATACAATGAATAATCACTGCTCTTCTGATGGTGACTTCAGAGCGGTTGCTAGTAGGCAGTATAGAGCGCCCAATGAATTCCAGCCAGCCTCTGGCGACTGGTTTGAGATCTCCTCTTTTGAGTTAGTTTGGGCACCCTTTGTGTTGGTTGTCCATTTAGCTCCAGGAAGGCATATGTCCTCTAGGATTTTGTCCAAGCTCAGGTTTGATCTCATCATTCTCCTCTTGAAGGAATCTGGGTCATCTTGCACTTGAGGTAGCTTGAAGATCTCCTTTATTTTGTCAGGGTGGGTGTGAACAATCTTCCCTCTGACCAGAGTTATAGTCATAGAATGCAGTTCCAGCTATTCTCTGCCTGTCCGTCTGCCACCGATTAGCGTAGAATTCCTGAACCATGTTTCTTCCCACCTTTGTTTCAAGATTAGCTAGGACTTCCCAGCTCCTGTTTCGGATTTGCTCTTGGATCTCCGGATAATCATCTTCTTTCAGATCGGATTTAACTTCCGGGATCACTGATCTTAGACTCATTATTTTGTAAAAATGGTCTGAATGTTCTTTGGTTATGAACTTCCCTTGATTCCAAAGTGATTTTGGAATATTCTCTTTCTTGCCTCTGGAGTCAGTTTGTTTTCCCTTAGGATCCATGATCTCAGTGGGTATTGGTTTAGTGATCACGGATAAACATACCAAACTTAGAGGTTTGATTGTCCTCAAGCAAAAGAAAGTAAAGGAAAGGGAAACGAAATCATGAATTGAAACATAAAAAATGGAAAAAATTTGAATTGAAAATGAAATTGCCTACTCCCCACAATCCTGGCGTTAAACGCCCAACTGCTGCATGTTTTGGGCGTTTAACGCCCAGTTGGTGCTTGTTTTGGGCGTTTAACGCCCAGCTGTTGCTTCTAGCTGACGTTAAACGCCAGAAACCCCTTTGTCACTGGGCATTTTTCTGAACGCCCAGGATGCTGTAAATCTGGCGTTAAACACCCAGAAGCTGCTTCTTTCTAGTGTTTAACGCCCAGATGGCTATCTTTACTGGCGTTAAACGCCCAGTAGATGCTCCTTTTGGGCGTTTAACGCCCAATTGTACCTCTTACTGGCGTTTTCTTGCCAGTGAGCTCCTTTTTCCTGTTTTGTGCTCTGAATTCTTCTGTAACCCTGTGGACTTATGCAATTGATTCTTTACCTTGTTAATATTAAGCTCATATATTTTAAAAATAAATAAAATGAAGAATAAAATAAAATAAAATAACAGAAAAAGTTTTGCTAATGGCTGGGTTGCCTCCCAGCAAGCGCTTCTTTATTGTCTTTAGCTGGACCTTGCTGAGCTTTTAATCTAGCCTCAGCCTTGAGCACTCTTGCTCAACATTGCCTTCAAGATAGTGCTTGATTCTCTGTCCATTAACAATGAACTTCTTATCAGAATCAATGTCTTGAAGCTCCACATAACCATATGGTGATACACTTGTAATCACATATGGTCCCCTCCACCGGGATTTCAGTTTTCCGGGAAATAGCTTGAGCCTAGAGTTAAATAACAGAACCTTTTGTCCTGGTTCAAAGACTCTAGATGACAGCTTTCTGTCATGCCACCTTTTTTATTTCTCTTTATAAAGCTTGGCATTTTCGAAAACAGTGAATCTGAATTCCTCTAGGTCATTCAGCTAGAGCAATCTTTTTTCTCCAGCTAATTTGGCATCAAAGTTTAGGAATCTGGTTGCCCAGTAGGCCTTATGTTTCAGTTCCACGGGCAGATGACAGGCCTTACCATACACAAGCTGGTATGGAGAGGTTCCTATAGGAGTCTTGAATGCTGTTCTGTAAGCCCACAGAGCATCATCCAAGCTTCTTGCCCAATCCTTTCTACGGGTACTTACAGTCCGTTCCAGGATTCTTTTTAGTTCTCTGTTAGAAACTTCAGCTTGCCCATATGTCTGTGGATGATATGGAGTCGCCACCTTGTGGCGAATCCCATACCGGACCATGGCAGAGTAAAGTTGTTTGTTGCAGAAGTGAGTGCCCCATCACTGATTAGTACTCTAGGGACACCAAACCTGCTGAAGATATGTTTCTGGAGGAACTTCAACACTGTTTTAGTATCATTGGTGGGTATGGCAACGGCCTCTACCCATTTTGATACATAGTCGACTGCCACCAGAATATAAGTGTTTGAGTATGATGGTGGGAAAGGTCCTATGAAGTCAATTTCCCATACATCAAACAACTCAATCTCCAAGATTTCCTTTTGAGGCATGGCGTAACCATGAGGCAGATTACCAGCTCTTTGGCAACTGTCACAGTTACGTACAAACTCTCGGGAATCCTTATAGAGTGTAGGCTAGTAGAAGCCACATTGGAGGACCTTGGTGGCTGTTCACTCACCTCCGAAATGGCCTCCATATTATGATCCATGGCAATGCCATAAGATCCTCTATGCTTCTTCTCTAGGCACACACCTATGGATTATTCCGTCTACATATCTCTTAAAGAGATAGGGTTCATCCCACAAGTAGTACTTTGCATCAGTAATTAATTTTTTCTTTTGTTGCCTGCTGTACTCCTTGGGTATGAACCTTGCAGCTTTATAGTTTGCAATGTCTGCAAACCATGGTGTTTCCTGAATGGCAAACAAATGCTCATCCGGAAAGGTCTCAGAGATCTCAATAGAGGGGGGAAACTCCCCCTTCTGCTGGTTCTATCCGGGATAGATGATCAGCCACTTGGTTCTCTGTCCCTTTTCTGTCTCTTATTTCTATATCAAACTCTTGCAGAAGCAACACCCATCTTATGAGCCTGGGTTTTGAAATCAAATGGTAAAGTCCAGTCTGGTGCAGAAATAACTGGTGCTGTGACCAGCTTAGCTTTCAGAGTCTCAAACGCCTGCAGACACTCTGTGTCAAACACGAATGGCGTGTCAGCAACTAGCAGATTGCTCAAGGGTTTTGCAATTTTTGAAAAATCCTTTATAAACCTCCTGTAGAATCCTGCATGCCCCAGAAAGCTTCTGATTGCCTTAACATTAGCAGGTGGTGGTAATTTTTCAATTACTTCCACTTTAGCTTGATCCACCTCTATTCCCTTGTTTGAAATTTTATGTCCAAGGAAAATTCCTTCAGTTACCATAAAGTGACATTTTTCCCAGTTTAAAACTAGGTTGGTCTCTTGGCATCTTTTCAGAACAAGTGCTAAATGGTCAAGGCAGGAGCTGAATGAGTCTCTAAATACTGAAAAGTCATCCATGAAGACTTCCAGAAACTTCTCTACCATATCAGAGAAGATAGAGAGCATGCACCTTTGAAAGGTTGCAGGTGCATTACACAGACCAAAAGGCATTCTTCTGTAAGCAAATACTCCAGAAGGACATATGAATGCTGTTTTCTCTTGGTCCTGAGGATCTACTGCAATTTGGTTGTAGCCTGAATAGCCATCCAAAAAGCAGTAATATCCATGACCTGCTAGTCTCTCTAGCATCTGATCTATGAATGGTAAAGAAAAATGATCCTTTCTGGTGGCTGTATTGAGCCTTCTGTAGTCAATACACATGCGCCACCCTGTAACTGTTCTTGTAGGAACCAGTTCATTTTTTTCATCATGAACCACTGACGTTAAGATTTTTGCCAGTAAAGAAGTTCATAAAAACAGTCGCATTGTAGATATAGTCTCTAAACCGACAGAAATTCCTTCATACAAACGTTTTGGGTGTCACAAGTAACAAACCCCTTAAAAATTGTTAACCGAGTATTCAAACCTCGGGTCGTCTTCTCAAGGAACTGCAAGGAAGTATGTTCTTATTATTGGCTATAAAGGTTGTAATCGGGGTTTAGAAGGTGAGAAGCAAGTGATTTGAATGACAAGTAAAGTAAATGGCAATTAAAATAAATAAATACTGTAAAGCAACTTTTAGCAAGGTAAGAGAAATCGGAAGTCCAACATGGTTATCTCTCTCAACAATAATGAAAGTTGAATCTAAATTCCACTTAGTTAACCTTTACTAAAGTAAAGGAAAGTCAAGGGACTAATTAATTTGACCTTCGAATCCTATTTATTTCCTAAGAAAAAGTTGGGATTATTGAAGTTCAGTTCAATTAGCAAGATAACGATTATCAATTATGTTGAGTTTGATAACTGTTGAGTTACTGATTTCTTAACCAAGACCAAAAAGGGAAAAAGTAAATTGCTGGAATAGAATATCTTCAGATTGGAAACAATAGTAACACAAATTAAAGAGAAAGCAATCAATAACTGAAATACCTCGAATATCATTAATTCAAATAACAATCTGTAACATGGAATAATTCATAAATTAAATTATAAAAGTAAACAATCAACTCAAGTGCTGGAATAAAAGTGAAAAGGGAAGCTTAAAACAAAGAAACATAAAACCTGGATCGATAGTCACTCTTACAAACTAAGAGAAGTCCTAAATCCTAAGAGAGAGAGGAGAGAACCTCTCTCAAACTAAATCTAAATCATGGAAAGTAGTAAAAATGCGAGCTCTCCTTTGAATGGATGCATTCTCCCACTTTATAGCCTCTAGTCTGTGTGTTCTGTACCTGGATCTGGGCCAAAAGGGCTTTAGAAATCGCTGGGGGCGTATTCTGTAAATTCTTATACGTGGCCTCTGTCACGCGTCCGCGTGGGTCACACGGTCGCGTCATCTGGAGTTTTCCTTGTGGCGCGATCGCGTCGGTCACGCGTCCGCATCGAATGCGCTATGCTCAAGTCGCGCGGCCGCGTCAGTCATGTGGCCACGTCGCTGCTTTTTCGCTCCTGGCACATGATCGCGTCGTCCATGCGATCACGTGGATGCCAGTTTCTTCAAAACTCCGTTTCGCACTTTCCTTCCATTTTTGTATGTTTCCTTTTTCATCCTTTAAGTCATTCTGCCTTTAGAAAATCTGAAACTACTCAACACACTAATCACGGCATCGAATTGAAGTAAAGGTAATTAAAATAATTAATTTTTAAAGCTTAGGAAACATGTTTTTCACATACATCACATAATAAGGAAGGGAAAGTAAAACCATGCAATTAATATGAATAAGTGGATGAAGGGTTGAATAAATCACTCAAACTAAGCACAAAATAACTCATGAAATATGGGTTTATCAACCTCCCCACACTTAAACAATAGCATGTCCTCATGCTAAATCCAAGGTAAAGAATAAGGTAAGGTTAAAGTGGTGGAATGTTATTCAATGCAACCTATTCTAAATGCATCTACCTAAATGAGTCATGCAATTCCAATTTATCCACTCATATATAAAGCTTACATGTAGTCAAATTAATTCACATTCTCAAGGAGTCATATATATATATATATAGCCAACCCTTAAATAATAAAGCATTTTTGCAAATGAGATGGGAAATAAAAATATTGTACAAACTTGCAAAACAATTAGTAAATTAAGCACAGATATATGTTGATGAGTTATTGAACCCTCACTAGATTTTGTGTTTACCCTCTAGTCACTCAGTGTTTATTGGGTTTATCCACTCTACTTTTCTTTTTATTCTTACTTTCTATAACTTTGTTCTTCATCTAACCAATCAACAATTATAGAGTACAGTCATACCAAAAGTCATGAGGTCTTTAATTAAGGTTGTAATAGGGCCAAGGTAAAGGTAAGGATATATGTATAAGACTAAGTGAGCTAATAAGTGAATCCTTAATTAGACTAAGATCTCACCTAACATATATAGTTAGTAGAACAAGCTTCTTTACCAATTTTCCCATATTATCCCACTTGTTGTTACATGCTCATGTTTCAATTTTATTTTTATCCCATGTGCACTGCTTTTATTTTGTATTGGGGAATTCTTTTGTATCCCCTTTTTTTTATTAAATGCTGAAAAATAACTTTTTTTTAATGCACATGGTAATTGAATCACTTTGATTTCTCATGAGCATGCTTTCCAAATTTTATTTTATTTCTTTTAACTTTTCTACCTTTTGTTTCTATCATCCATGTTCCCAATAGGTTCCCCACATTTTAATCTATTTATAATTTTCTATCTTAAGCTAACCAAGGATTCAACTTCGAATTTTATTTTGTTTTTCTGCTTAAGGCTAGTAGTGTGGCTAAATAGAATAAAAGGGATTTTAAAGGCTCAAGGGGGCTAACAAGGGTGATGTGAAAGGTAGGTTATTTTGGGGTAAGTGAGCTAAAATCAAATGATGGCCTCAATCATTCTTTTGGTATGTATCTATATTCTATATTCTATAATTGGACATATAGATTAAAGCAAAGTAAAGAACATCAGAATAAAAAGAAGCGAAACACACAGGAATGAAATTATGGTTTGAATGCAACCATACAATTAAGCTCAAGACTCACAGGCTGTGTGTTCTCTAACTCAAGCATCATATATCATTCATATATGTTATGCAGGTTTAGTTAAAAATTCCCATTATTCTCATAAAAAAATTATTTAGGGTAGCCTTTAAAGTTTTAATGTTCCTCCTTGATGAAATGTTGTCAACTTAACTATATGATGTAATGCTATATATACAACGTTTATGGATTTAAATCTGTTATGTTCAATTTCCTAGCTTACTTCCTTTTTATATTTTTCAAATTAAACTATGCTATCTTATGCTAAAAAGGGTAAACTATACTAATTAATCCACTAATAAGTCAGAATTACAAACTAAACTAAATAACTAAAAATATGAACTAAAAATACAAAAATGCAAAATTAGAGTAAAAATACATAAAAGTAGCAATGTATAAGTACTCAAAAAATAACAGTAAAAAGAAAAATACAGAAAAATATCCAAAATAAAAGAAAAAAGAGATGTAGTGGTTCACCAAAATAAAACGCCAGAGATGGCGACCTCCCCACACTTAAAATGAAGCATCGTCCTCGGTGCATGCTGAGATGTGCAGGTGGACGGGCTGTTCCAACTGATGCTTTTCTTCAAGGATTGTGCTGATGGACTTGTTTGTCTCCCCATGTAAACGTCTTCCGGTTCCCTTCCGGGTGGCCATCCTGAAAGAGAAAAGGGAAGAAGAGTAACCCGGAAATAGAGATAAGAAAATAAAAGAAGTATGGGTGGGTTAATGGCAAATGATAAGGGTCTCATTTACATGGAAGCTTCAACATGTAAGTGAGAAAACAATAGAAGCCATGGCATGCCAGTGGTGCAAGATTTGAAACATAGGGGAGGAGAGTGTGGGTAATGAAAGACAGTATAAGCTCATGTCAATGCAAAAAGGAATACAAATATCATAAAAGATTAACATTGATTTAAATAATATTACCCGACAGTGTAAACAAGTCACTAAGCACCAAATAATACCAGAAAAGACACAACAGTTTAATATGAACAAGTGACACCAATGGAAAAATAATAATTTTAGAAAAGAAAAAAAAATAAGCACACAATTAAAATGCAATGGATGAAAGTATTTAAATAAAATAAAATAAAAAAGAAGAAGAATGAGAAGGGAAAGAAGGGAAGAAGAAATAAGTAAGAAAGGAGGGAGGAAAATTAGGTTTGGAGAAGAAAAGATAAGATATTTGGCAAATTAGGATAAGCTGTGCGGCGCAAGCGACGCGGTCGCGTGGGGCACGCGGTCGCGCGACTTGCGCTTATACTGATTGACGCGGTCGCGTCGGTCACGCGGTCGCGTGACCCGTTTTATGCTACTGGCACGAGGATAGCCTCGCTCTCGCATAACTCTCTATTCAAAAATCATTAATTGCCAAATATTGGGTGACGCGATCGCGTGGGGCACGCGATCGCGTGAGTGGGCACTTAGTAGGATGTGACGCGGCCGCGTGGGGAACGCGGTCGCGTGAGATGGACTGCGCGTCCAGCGCCAGTCCAGCACCACTCTAGCACAACTTTCGGCTGTGCACCATTATTACGTCGAAATCCTGGTCACGCGGCCGCGTGGGGCACGCGGTCGCGTGGGAGGCCAGTATTCCCACTCGACGCGGACGCGTCAGCGACGCGGTCGCGTGGGACGATTTGTGCCACGGGCACACCTCCAGCCACGCTCCAGCGTGACCCTCTGTTCGTTTTTATTTTCTCCCCTCTCCTTGCGACGCGGACGCGTCGCTGATGCGGTCGCGTCGCGTGGCATTTTTTTTTTAAATGAATGCAAGATGCAATGCTTAATGTGAATGCTATGCATGATTCCAGGTTCAATAAAATAAAAATAGAATTCAAAAACAAAAAAAATGAAATAAAATTAAAATTGCAAAAGGAACGATCATACCATGGTGGGTTGTCTCCCACCTAGCACTTTTAGTTAAAGTCCTTAAGTTGGACATTGGGAGGGCTTCCTGTTATGGTGGCTTGTGTTTAAATTCATCCAGAAATCTCCACCAGTGCTTGGAATGCCAATAGCCTCCGGGGTCCCAAACTAGGCATGTAAAGCTTCTGAGCAGCTTCAAACAGATTTCAGGCTCCCGGGGTGACGAATGTCAGAATAGATTCCAGGATCCCAAGCCTTGTTTTTAAATCCGCCTCCGTCTTGATCTACATGTTTCCATCCGGGCGGTTTAAAGAGTAGAATCTCACCATGGTGACCAAACGTTCTCTGTGATCCATGCAAAAGCTGGCCATCTATTTCAAGCAAACCATATTCAAGTGAATAAGTAAAGTTATAGGTTAAGGATTGTACCCACTTGAAGCTTGTAGTAGGTGGTAATGGCCTTGGGGTAGGTGTTTCTGGTGGTTCTGTATGTTCTACTCCCTTGTGCTCTTCTGTGAATTCCTCCACTTCCTTGCAAGGCTCTACAATTGTATCTGTGTCCTGGTCAAAGTCTTCTATGTCTTCCTCATCACTTGAGTCATAGATTGGAGGTTGAGAGAAATCTACCTCTGCATCATCTTCGTATTCATCTAGGGAAGATTCTTCGATCTCAGAGAATTCACTTACGGATGCAAGTTCATTACTAAGAGAGCTAGACTTGTGACTATCATCATCAAGGGAATTTGTGTCTTGGGTTATTCCGTCTGATTCTTCATAAACAACTTGCGTTGGAGATTGTACAATATCCTCCTTAGCATCAACTGTAGCGTCTTTGACGGAGTTCTCCTCAGTTCTGGGTTTCCATGGAGGTTCAGCATCTCCTAGATCTTCAACCAACTCTTCTTCTTGAACAATGACAGCTTCTTCTACCTGTTCTAGTACGAATTTATTCTCTGTCTTGTCCACTGGAGTTTCTGGTATCTCCTTCATGCTACGCTCTTCGTTAGACTGTTCACATGGGGCTGTGGCTGATCCTTGTGTATTTGAGCGCCTAGAAACCCATTAAATTATTGTTTGCTCCAGTTGTCAAATGGTTGTTTGAAGTTTATTTACTGTTTCCTTTAGGCGAACCTCTGCTTCTTGGGTTGCTGGACTTGGGCATGATACATAGGAAAGTGGTGGTGATTGGGAGTGATTGGATTGGTACTGGGGTAAGGAAGGATCATATGGTGGCGAATGGTGAAGAGAAGCTTGTGAGTGTGGTAGTTCGAGGTTATGTTGAAAGGATGGTTTATATGCACGGGGTGGGGCTTGTTGGTAGTTACAAGGCTGTCCACCACATCTTCCAGCTGGGTATGCACGGTAGAATGGTCTTTGTCCAAGATATCTCGGAGGGTGTTGCTGCCTAAAGGGTTGATTAGATCCTCTTGGCTCCATCCATCCTTGATTGGTCTGACCTTGATGCATATTCCTGCTATAACTTCTATTTCCTTTCATAAAGTTAGAACCAAACTCAAAGCGAGAGGGGTGAGAATTCATGGTAGCAAATAAAGATAAAAAGGAGAAACAAAAATAAATAAACAAGCAAAAGAAAAATATTTACAATAACCAATAATAAGGCACACGTTAGCAGTTCCCCGGCAATGGCGCCATTTTTGACGTTAAGATTTTTGCCAGTAAAGAAGTTCATAAAAACAGTCGCGTTGTAAATATAGTCTCTAAACCGACAGAAATCCCTTCGTACAAACGTTTTGGGTGTCACAAGTAACAAACCCCTTAAAAATTGTTAACCGAGTATTCAAACCTCGGGTCGTCTTTTCAAGGAACTGCAAGGAAGTATATTCTTATTATTGGCTATAAAGGTTATAATCGGGGTTTAGAAGATGAGAAGCAAGTGATTTGAATGACCAGTAAAGTAAATGGCAATTAAAATAAATAAATACTGTAAAGCAACTTTTGGCAAGGTAAGAGAAATTGAAAGTCCAACTTGGTTATCTCTCTCAACAATAATGAAAGTTGAATCTAAATTCCACTTAGTTAACCTTTACTAAAGTAAAGGAAAGTCAAGGGACTAATTAGTTTGACCTTCGAATCCTATTTATTTCCAAAGAAAAAGTTGGGATTATTGAAGTTCAGTTCAATTAGCAAGATAACGATTATCAATTATGTTGAGTTTGATAACTGTTGA
>NC_029789.2:23981660-23982817 GCF_000816755.2 Arachis ipaensis
GAGTCACTCTTACAAACTAAGAGAAGTCCTAAATCCTAAGAGAGAGAGGAGAGAACCTCTCTCAAACTAAATCTAAATCATGGAAAGTAGTAAAAATGCGAGCTCTCCTTTGAATGGATGCATTTCCCCACTTTATAGCCTCTAGTCTGTGTGTTCTGCACCTGGATCTGGGCCAAAAGGGCTTCAGAAATTGCTGGGGGCGTATTCTGTAAATTCTGATACGTGGCCTCTGTCACGCGTCCGCGTGGGTCACGCGGTCGCGTCATCTGGAGTTTTCCTTGTGGCGCGGTCGCGTCGGTCACGCGTCCGCATCGAATGCGCTATGCTCAAGTCGCGCGGCCGCGTCAGTCATGCGGCCGCGTCGCTGCTTTTTCGCTCCTGGCACGCGATCGCGTCGTCCATGCGATCGCGTGGATGCCAGTTTCTTCAAAACTCCGTTTCGTACTTTCCTTCCATTTTTGTACGTTTTCTTTTTCATCCTTTAAGTCATTCTGCCTTTAGAAAATCTGAAACTACTCAACACACTAATCACGGCATCGAATGGAAGTAAAGGTAATTAAAATAATTAATTTTTAAAGCTTAGGAAACATGTTTTTCACATACATCACATAATAAGGAAGGGAAAGTAAAACCATGCAATTAATATGAATAAGTAGGTGAAGGGTTGAATAAATCACTCAAACTAAGCACAAAATAACTCATGAAATATGGGTTTATCAACCACTGTCATGCCTCCCTTCTTGGGAACAACTTGAACAGGGCTCACCCAGGGGCTATCAGAAATAGGATAAATAATCCTAGCCTCCAGTAATTTGGTGACCTCTTTCTGCACCACTTCCTTCATGGCTGGATTTAGCCACCTCTGTGGTTGAACCACTGGCTTAGCATCATCCTCCAATAGGATTTTGTGCATGCATCTAGCTGGGCTTATGCCCTTAAGGTCACTTATGGACCACCCAAGAGCTGTCTTGTGTGTCCTTAGCACTTGAATTAGTGCTTCCTCTTCCAGTGGACTTAAAGCAAAGCTTATGATCACTGGAAAAGTGTTACCTTCTCCCAGAAATGCATATTTCAGGGATGGTAGTAATGGCTTGAGCTCGGGTTTAGGAGGTTTCTCCTCTTCCTGAGGAAGTCTCAGAGGCTCTTTCAATTCCTCT
>NC_029789.2:23983772-23984032 GCF_000816755.2 Arachis ipaensis
TTCCTACAGAGGTGGTTGGAGAAGCCTTTTTAGAGGGGTTGTTATCAGCACTTGTGTATGTCTGATCCCTCACTGGCATTTAAATGCCAGGGTTAGAAGCTGGATTGGTGTTGGACGCCAACTCCTTACTTGTTCCTGGCGTTTGAACGCCAGAACTGAGCTTCCATTGGGCGTTTGACGCCAACTCCTTAGTAGAAGATGTCTAATTACACCCACTCTGAAAACATTTCAGAGGGGCATTTCCTTAGCATCCCTCTATA
>NC_029789.2:23984482-23985670 GCF_000816755.2 Arachis ipaensis
TATTTAGGTACAGATGCTGATTTCTGGCAACTGTATCAATAAGCTCTTGAGCCTCTTCAATTGTCTTTCTCATGTGTATAGATCCATCAGCTGAGTGATCTAGAGAAATTTGAGCTTTCTCTGTAAGCCCATAATAGAAGATGTCCAACTGCACCCATTCTGAAAATATTTCAGAGGGGCATTTTCTTAACATCTCTCTGTATCTCTCCCAGGCATCATAAAGAGATTCATTATCTCCTTGTTAAAAGCCTTGGATGTCCAGCCTTAGCTGTGTCATCCGTTTTGGAGGGAAGTATTGATTCAGAAATTTTTTTGACAGTTGTTTCCATGTCCTTATGCTAGCCTTAGGTTGGTTATTTAACCACCTCTTAGCTTGGTCTTTTACAGCAAATGGAAACAGTAATAATCTGTAGACATCCTGATCTACTTTCTTATCATGTAATGTGTCAGCAATTTATAAAAACTGTGCCAAAAATTCTGTAGGTTCTTTCTGTGGAAGACCAAAATACTGGCAACTTTGTTGCACCATGATAATGAGCTGAGGATTCAACTCAAAGCTACTGACTCCAATGGAGGGTATACAGATACTGCTCCCATATAAAGCAGTAGTGGGGTTAGCATATGACCCCAAAGTCCTTCTGGACTGCTCATTTCCACTTAGGTCCATGATGGAGAAAAGGGAATTGATGTGAATTGTAATTAAAATATATTTTTATTTTTATTTTATAAAAAGAGAACGAATAAAAAATGAAATAAAATAACTAGAAATTAAATATAGATTTCGAAAATTAAGAAAAAAAATTAAAACTAAAATAATTACTTAATTGAGTAGATTTGAAAAACTTTGGATATGATTTTTGAAAAAGATTTTAAATTTTGAAATAGAAATCTGAATTTTAAAAGCAATTTTCGAAAATTCACTTTAAAATAGAGAGAAAAGATATTTTTTATTTTTAAATTTTATGATGAAAGAGAAAAACACACAAAAGACACAACTTAAAATTTCTAGATCTAATGTTCCTTATTTTCGAAAATTTTGGAGGGAAACACCAAGGAACACCAAACTTAAAAATTTTAAGATCAAAACACAAGGAAGACTCAAGAACACTTTGAAGACTCACAAGAACAACAAGAACATGAAGATAGAACACCAAACTTAAAATTTTTAGAAAACCAAAATAAAATTTT
>NC_029789.2:23985710-23993216 GCF_000816755.2 Arachis ipaensis
ATAGAACAATGAACACAAATTTCGAAAATTTAGAGGAAAATAAAAACATGCAATTGACACTAAACTTAAAATATGAAACTAAACTCAAACAGAAAAACTCAATTATCAGTTTATAAAATTTTCAAAAAATTTAAAAAGAGAAAATAAGGATTTAAAAAAAATTTCAACCAAGAACAATAATAGAAGACTCTAAACCAAAAAGAAAAAATTTTTCCTAATCTAAGCAACAAAATAAACTGTCAGTTGTCCAAAATCGAACAATCCCCGGCAACGGCGCCAAAAACTTGGCGCACGAATTGTAAATCACACTTTTCACAACTCGTACCACTGACCAGCAAGTGCACTGGGTCGTCCAAGTAATACCTTACATGAGTAAGGGTCGAATCCCATGGAGATTGTTGGTTTGAAGCAATCTATGGTTATTTTGTAATTCTTAGTCAGGATATCAATTATAATTATCAGTTTGGATTGCGAAAAATAAAAGAGCATGAATTAAATACTTGTTATGCAGTAGTGGAGAATATGTTGGAGTTTTGGAGATGCTTTGTCTTCTGAATCTCTGCTTTCTCCCTGTCTTCTTCTTCACGCATGCAAGGTTCTTCCTATGGCAAGCTGTGTGTTGGTGGATCACTGTTGTTAATGGCTACCATCCGCACGGCTAATCATCTGTCGGTTCTCACTCATGCTGGAATAGGATTCATTGATCCTTTTGCGTCTGTCACTACGCCCAACCCTTGTGAGTTTGAAGCTTGTCACAGTCATTCAATCCCTGAATCCTACTCAGAATACCACAGACAAAGTTTAGACTTTCCGGATTCTCAAGAATGCTGCCAATGGATTCTAGCTTATACCACGAAGATTTTGATTAAGGAATCCAAGAGATACTCATTCAATCGAAGGTAGAATGGAGGTGGTTGTCAGGCACGCGTTCATAGGTTGAGAATGGTGATAAGTGTCACGGATCATCACATCCATCATATTGAAGTTCAAATGAACATCTTAGATAGAAACAAGCGTGTTTGAATAGAAAACAGAAATAATTGCATTAATTCATCGAGACACAGCAGAGCTCCTCACCCCCAACAATGGAGTTTAGAGACTCATGCCGTCAAAGAGTACAAAGTTCAGATCTAAAATGTCATGAGATCCAAAATAATCATCTAAAAGTTGTTTAAATAGTAAGCTAGTAATCTAAGTTTGCAGAGAATGAGTAAATTATGATAGATAGTGTAGAAATCTACTTTTGGGGCCCACTTGGTGTGTGCTGGGGCTGAGACTTAAGCTTTACACGTGCTTAGGCTGTTTCTGGAGCTAAACGTCAGGTTGTAACCTGTTTTGGGCGTTTAACTCTAACTTGTAACCTGTTTCTGGCGTTTAACGCCAAACTGCAACATAGAACTGGCGTTGAACACCATTTTACATCATCTATCCTTGAGCAAAGTGTGGACTATTATATATTTCTGGAAAGCCCTAGATGTCTACTTTCCAACGCAATTGAGAGCGCGCCAATTGGACTTCTGTAGCTCTAAAAAATCCATTCCGAGTGCAGAGAAGTCAGAATCCAACAGCATCAGCAGTCCTTTTTCAACCTGAATTAGATTTTTGCTCAGTTCCCTCAATTTCAGCCAGAAAATACCTGAAATTACAAAAAAACACACAAACTCATAGTAAAGTCCAGAAATATAAATTTTTCCTAGAAACTAACGAAACTATACTAAAAAATAACTAAAATATACTAAAAACTACCTGAAATTAACCCCAAAAAGCGTATAAAATATCCGCTCATCAGGTTACTGCCCGACTTCCTACCGCGAGGTACAATATGAGTGGTTCTCCCTCCCATGGCCGAGTTAGGATAGGCGGTTGTCCCAGGAATCTTTTGAAATCTTGGAAGGCTTGCTCGCACTCGGTGGTCCATTCAAACTTCTTTCCCTTCTTTAGAGTGGCGTAGAAGGGGAGAGATCTTATTGCCAATCCGGCTAGAAATCTGGACAAGGCTGCCAACCTTCCATTGAGTTGTTGTACCTCTTTGACACAAGTCGGGCTCTTCATGTCTACTATGGCCCGGCATTTATCCGGATTTGCCTCGATTCTTCTTTGTGTGAACATAAAACCCAAGAATTTGCCATGTTCTACTGCGAAGGTGCATTTTGCAGGATTGAGTCGCATGCCATGCCTTCTTATAGTGTCGAATACTTGGGTCAGGTCGGACAATAGCGTCTCTTCACTTTCTGTCTTTATTAACATGTCGTCAACATAGACTTCCATGATTTTTCCGATTTGATCCGTAAAGACCTTATTCATTAATCTCTGATAAGTAGCGCCCGCATTTTTAAGACCAAAGGGCATGATGATGTAGCAATAGTTTGCTTTTGGGGTTAAGAATGAAGTTTTTTCTTAGTCGAGTGGATGCATTGGGATTTTATTGTATCCCGAATATGCATCCATAAACGAGAGGTATTTATATCCAGAGGAGGCATTTACCAGAGCTTCGATACTTGGAAGTGGATAAGGATCTTTTGGGCAAGCTTTGTTGAGATCAGTGTAGTCGGTGCACATCCGCCACTTCCCATTTGCTTTTTTCACCAAGACGACGTTGGCTAGCCATAGTGGGTACTTGACTTCTCTTATGAATCCTGCCTCCAGTAGAGTTTGTACCTACTCTTTCACAGCTTGGGATCGTTCTGGCCCGAGCTTTCTACGTCTCTGTTGTACAGGCCGAGATCCTGGGTAGACTGCTAGCTTGTGGCACATTAATTTGGGGTCTATGCCTGGCATGTCTGCAACCTTCCATGCGAAGAGGTCGACGTTATCTCGTAAGAACTGTACGAGTGAATCTTTTATGTCTCCTTATTAGTTGTTTTGTCTGGGATGTCTCCGATCTGGATTTTTTCTACTTCACCTTCGGGTTGTGGGCGGAGTTCTTCCTGCCTCTAAACTCCACCAAGTTCGATTGTGTGGAATTCTTCACCTCTGCCTCAAAGGTTTAGACTTTCATTGTAGCAATGGCGTGCCGTCTTCTGATCTGCTTTTATTGTAGCTATCCCTTCTGTTGTTGGGAACTTCATGCATAGATGTGGAATCGAGACTATTGCGCCGAGCTGATTCAATGTTGTCCGACCTATTAAGACGTTGTAGGCTGAACTCACGTCGACCACGATGTAGTCTATTTTGAGTGTTCTTGACTGGTTTCCTTTTCTGAAGGTCGTGTGTAGTGAGATGTATCCAAGTGGTTGCACTGGGGTGTCTCCCAGTCCGAACAGGCTGTGCGAATATGCTCTGAGTTCTTTTTCTTCCAGGCCGAGCTTATCGAAGGCAGTTTTGAACAAGATGTCGGCGGAGCTTCCTTGGTCTATCAGTGTGCGGTGGAGATTTGTATTTGCCAATATGATAGTGATGACCATAGGATCGTCGTGTCCTGAGATGATGCCGGATGCGTCCTCTTTGGTAAAAGTAATTGTGGGGATGTTGGGCGTTTCCTCCCTTCCTTCGACATGATATACTTCTTTAAGATATCTTTTGCGAGATGATTTGGAGATCCCTCCTCCCGCAAATCCTCCGTGTATCATGTGGACGTGTCTTTTGGGCGTACGAGGTGGTCGTTCAGCCCATCCGACATCTTTGTCTCTTCTTCTTTTTCTGGGATCGTCTGCTCGGCTCGCCAAATACCGATCTAATTTTCCCTCTCTTACGAGTTTTTCTATGATATTTTTTAGGTCAAAACATTCATTGGAAGAATGTCCATAGATTCGATGATATTCACAATATTCAGCCCGGTTTCCTCCTCCTTTTTTGATTTTGAGTGGTCGAGCTGGAGGTATCTTTTCAGTATGGCATACTTCTCTGTAGACATCCACAAGGGATACCCGAAGAGGGGTATAATTGTGGTATTTTTTTATCTTTTCCCTGACCTGATTTTTCTTGGATTCTTTGTCCTTATCTTGGGAAGAGTAGGAGAATCCGGATTTTGAGGTCTCTCCTAGTCGAGAGTTTTCCTCCATGTTGATATACTTCTCTGCTCGTTCTTGTACCTCATTCAGAGATGTGGGATGCTTTTTCGATATGGAGTGGCTAAAAGGCCCTTCTTGCAAGCCATTGATGAGGCCCATGATGGCCGCTTCTGTGGGTAGACTTTGTATATCTAGACATGCCTTGTTGAATCTTTCCATGTAGCTGCGGAGACTTTCCCGATCTCCTTGTTTGATTCCTAATAGACTTGGGGCATGCTTGGTTTTTTCTTTCTGGATAGAGAATCTAGCTAGAAACTTTTTTGCCAAGTCATCGAAGCTTGAGATGGACCTGGGGGGTAGATTGTCGAACCACTTAATCGCCGTTTTGGTTAAGGTAGTCGGAAAGGCTTTGCAGCGGACTGCGTCCGAGGCATCGGTGAGGTACATTCGACTCCTGAAGTTACTGAGATGATGGCTGAGATCTGCCGTGCCATTGTACAAAGTCATATCCGGGAGTTTAAAGTCCTTAGGGATTTTGGTTTTCATGATCTCCCTAGTAAATGGATCCTGATCCTTGCGAGAGCTGTCCTCATGAGTGGATCGAGTAGCTTTGGCTTTGAGATCGGCTTCGAGTCTTAGAAGTTTGTCCTCCAATTCGCGGCGTCGCCGTATCTCCCTTTGTAGGTCTTTCCCAGCTTCTCGCTGATGTTGGGCTTCTTTCTCAAGTTGCTTTAAACGATCTTGAAGTATCTCAAGAGCTCCCGGGTTTGGTGAGTTTTTGTCTCCGTCAGGTTGCGGGATATCTTTTGGTGTAGTGTCTGTATTTTTGTGTGGCGTTCTATCTTCTAGATTCGAATCGTGGTCGTTGTCATGGTCGTCCACCATGGTGGTGGGATGACTTCCAGATTCCCCGGCAACGGCGCCAATGTTCCGAGGGTTACCTGAAACTATAGGTCGATCTCGGACGAGATCTTCTGTACTGATCGGCGATGACGTGTCCGGCGTGTGGATGGCCGGAGCGGTCGTATCCGACTTATTGGGCTGGCAATGCTGCTGATCCTTTGTCACCGGAGGGTGGTGGTACCTGCAAGGGACTCCGATGCTTAAGTTAGCAAGGGTATTAAGCAGGTTTTTAGTAGAATCAGAGTATGAGTTATACCTGGGTGCTCCAATGTATTTATAATGGTGTGGAGTGACCTTTTTAGATAAGATAAGTTAGTTATCTTATCTTATCTTATCTCATCTTTGGGTGAGGTCAGCTTATCTTCAAGGGAACTGTCCTTATCTCTATAGGCTTGGGTTGCCTGTGGATTCGGGTCGTGTTCCTCTATTTGGGCCCTTTATTGAGCTTTTCTGGCAACTTGGCCGAGCTCTTTGAGAAGAGATCGGATAGTATGACCTGAAGAGGTCGGTCGCTTTGTCGCTAAACATCCCGGGTCGTACAGCTCGACCCAGGGTATGAACAATACCTTAGTAGAATCCAGCTCGGGGTATCAATACTTGTCGTTCATGGATGCGTGCTCGGGATATTATCAAATTCTGATGTACAAGCCGGATCAAGAAAAGACATCTTTCATCATGCCAAGAGCAAACTATTGCTATGTGGTCATGCCTTTTGGGTTGAAAAATGCAGGAGCCATATATTAAAGGCTGATAAATAAGGTGTTCGCACCTCACCTTGGGAATCAAATGGAAGTCAACGTAGACAACATGCTAGTAAAAACCAAGAATGAGGCCGACCTCTCGCAAGTCTTCAACACCATTAGGATGCATGGGATGAGATTGAATCCCACGACATGCACCTTCACGGTAGAAGCAAGAAAATTTCTAGGATATATGCTTACACAAAGGGGATTGAAGCCAACCCCGACAAGTGCAGAGCAGTCCTAGAAATGAAAACCCGACTTGCTTAAGGGAGGTCCAACAGTTAAATGGCCGACTTGCAGCTCTCTCCAGGTTCTTGGCAGGATCAGCATTAAGATCCCTACCCCTTTTTTCTCTACTAAGAAAAGGATGCCAGTTCGAATGGACTCCTGAATCCGAAGAAGCATTCCAGGAGTTCAAAAGGTTTTTAAGCCAACCTCCCATTCTAACCCGACCCAAAGTTGGGGAAGAACTCGTCCTGTATTTGTCCGTATCCGACAAAGCTGTGGCATCAGCTCTAATACAGGAAGACAAGGTCGGGCAGCATCCTGTATACTTCACCAGCAAAGTTCTACAAGGCCCTGAATTAAGGTATCAAAAACTAGAAAAGTTTGCATATGCCTTAATAGTAGCCTCTCGAAGGTTACGGCCTTACTTTCAAGCACACACGATAAAAGTTCGAACGAACCAGCCCATGAAGCAAATCCTTTAGAAAACGGACATTGCGGGCAGAATGGTTCAATGGGCCATAGAGTTATCCAAATTCGACCTCAAGTACGAAATTCAGACGGCAATCAAAGCCCAATGCCTCACCGACTTCGTGGCAGAATATGCAGGGGATCAAGAGGAAGCTTCCACTACATAGGAGCTATATGTGGATGGATCCTCCAACGAAGTTGAAAGTGGTGCAGGCATAATACTAGTCAGCCAAGAGGGAACGCAAGTAGAAGTCTCCCTCAAATTTGAATTTCCAGCTTCTAACAATCAGGCAGAATATGAAGCCTTGATTGCAGGATTAAAGCTGGCAGAAGAAGTCGGTGCAACCAAAGTAGTCGTCTTCAGTGACTCTCAAGTGGTGACCTCCCAAATAAAAGGAGAGTATTGGTGCACAAAATTGTGATGTCCAGGCTCGAACAATCCCTGACAACGTGAGCAACTTGGTACGCGTAATCGTGATTATACTTTAATTATGTAAAATTCATGGCTCTTTCTTTCCCTGGCAATGGCGCCAAGAACATGGTGCCAATACCATGGTTCACAACTTCGATACAACTAACCAGCAAGTGCACTGGGTCGTCCAAGTAATACCTTACGTGAGTAAGGGTCGAATCCCACGGAGATTGTCGGTATGAAGCAAGCTATGGTCACCTTGCAAATCTCAGTTAGGCGGATATAAATTGATAATGGTGTTTTCGAATAATAAATAATAGAATAGGGATAGAGGTACTTATGTAAATCATTGGTAGGAATTTCAGATAAGCGAATGGAGATGCTTTTC
The DNA here is from genome assembly GCF_000816755.2 of Arachis ipaensis. NCBI lineage: Eukaryota > Viridiplantae > Streptophyta > Magnoliopsida > Fabales > Fabaceae > Arachis > Arachis ipaensis. Next base: position 23,992,803 of record NC_029789.2, read on the forward strand.
GTTCCTCTGAACCTCTGCTTTCCTGCTATCTTCATCCAATCAGTCTTACTCCTTTCCATGGCTGGCTTTATGCAAGGGCATCACCGTTGTCAATGGCTACATCCCCTCCTCTCAGTGAAAAATATGCTCACATGATCTGTCATAGCACGGCTAATCATCTGTCGATTCTCGATCATGCTGGAATAGGATTCACCCTCCTTTTGCGTCTGTCACTAACGCCCAGCACTCGCGAGTTTGAAGCTCGTCACAGTCATTCAATCATTGAATCCTACCCGGAATACCACAGACAAGGTTTAGCCTTTCCGGATTCTCTTGAATGCCGCCATCATTCCAGCTTACGCCACGAAGATTCTGGTTAGGAGATCCAAGAGATACTCATTCTAGCTTAATTCATGTAGAACAGAAGTGTTTGTC
>NC_029789.2:23993314-24000126 GCF_000816755.2 Arachis ipaensis
CCTTGGAGTTGAACGCCAGCTTTTGTGCCAGTTTGGGCGTTCAACTCTGGTTTTGGCTCCTTTTCTGGCGCTGGACGCCAGGTTTGGGCAGAAAGCTGGCGTTGAACGCCAGTTTACGTCGTCTATTCTTGGCCAAAGTATGGACTATTATATATTACTGGAAAGCCCTGGATGTCTACTTTCCAACGCAATTAGAAGCGCGCCATTTCGAGTTCTGTAGCTCCAGAAAATCCACTTTGAGTGCAGGGAGGTCAGAATCCAACAGCATCAGCAGTCCTTCTTCAACCTCTGAATCTGATTTCTGCTCAAGTCCCTCAATTTCAGCCAGAAAATACCTGAAATCACAGAAAAACACAAAAACTCATATTAAAGTCCAGAAATGTGAATTTAACATAAAAACTAATGAAAACATCCCTAAAAGTAACTAGATTCTACTAAAAACATACTAAAAACAATGTCAAAAAGCGTATAAATTATCCGCTCATCAAGTATCAGGCTAAAGACCCCAACATGAAGAGGTACTTAGACAAAACCTTGGAGCATCTTAGGCATTTTACAGAGACCGAGGTTAAACACATAACTCGGGATCTCAACAGTAGAGCGGATGCACTCTCCAAACTAGCAAGTACCAAGCCAGAAGGGAATAATAGAAGCCTGATCTAAAAAAATCTCCAAGAACCCTCAGTTGCAAAAACAGAGGGCAGACAAGACGTCCTTGAAGTATCTGGAATGGACCTCGGATGGATGAACCACTAATTGAATATATGAAATTCGACATCCTACCCAAAGAGGAAAAAGAGACCAAGAAGATACGGAGGGAAGCACACAACTACACTTTGGTGAAAAGTATCCTTTACAAAAGAGGGATATCTACACCATTGTTAAAGTGTGTCCCAACCTCAAGGATAGCAGAAGTCTTGGAAGAGGTTCATAATGGTATTTACGGGAATCATCTTGGAGCAAGGTCGTTGGCTAGGAAAGTCATCCGAGCCGGGTTCTACAGGCCGACTTTGCAAAAGGATGCCACCGAGTTCGTAAAGTGGTGTCAGCCATGCCAAATGCATGCAAACTTCCACGTCGCTCCCCCAAAAGAACTCATTAGCATAAATTCTCCATGGCCTTTTGCAAAATGGGGGGTTAGACCTATTAGATCCCTTTCCCCAAGCGCCTGGACAAGTAAAATACCTAATAGTGGGGTAGACTACTTCATGAAATGGATTGAAGTAGAACCATTGGCCACCATCACAGCCCAGAGAAGTTGGAAGTTTTTCTACAAAAATATTATCACAAGGTATGGAATCTCCCACTCCATCACCACTGATAATGGCACTCAATTCACCGACTCAACCTTTAGAAGCCTGGTAGCTAGTATGAAGATCAAGCATCAGTTCACCTCAGTAGAACACCCACAAGCAAATGGGCAAGCTGAGATAGCTAACAAAGTCATACTGGCTGGGTTGAAGAAAAGGTTGCAAGATGCAAAGGGAGCATGGGCTGAGGAACTCCCTCAAGTACTATGGGCCTATCAGACTACACCTCAGTCTGCCACAGGAGAAACACCCTTCCTTCTTGCTTATGGCATACAGGCCATGATACCAATTGAAATCAATGAGCAAAGTCTAAGGGTGAGCTTCTATGACGAGGTTAGCAATGTACAGGGGCACAAAGAAGAACTCGAGCTCCTTCCTGAAGTTCGAGAACAAGCCCAGATAAGAGAAGCAGCGCTGAAGCACAGAATGACAAGTAGATACAACAAAAAAGTCATTCGAAGAAGCTTTGCCCCAGACGAATTAATCTTGATTAGAAATGACATCGGAGTCAACAAGTCAGGGGAAGGAAAGCTTGCTGCTAATTGGAAAGGGCCATATAAGATAAGTGAAGTCTTCGGAAAAGGATACTACAAGGTAACCGACTTGAGCGGTACCGAGTTACCTAGGTCGTGGCATGCTTGTAATATGAAAAGGTACTATAGTTAGAAGCAAACTCCACTCCCTGATGTACTCTTTTTCCTACCTTCATGATTTTTTCCCAAAAAGAAGGGTTTTCCTGAAGGGGGTTTTAACGAGGCATCAAAGTGTAGGCTAGGGCAGCAATTTTCAATCCCTTAGTAGCAAAAAGTACCTTCATCAATAAATAAAGATCTTTTTCTACATCTCTTTATATATTCCATTAAGTTATTATCATTTTTTTTCTACGAAACGCGCCGACTTAAGCTCGACAAAACCTGAAAATCCCATGCCCGACCTACGTGGTCGGCAGGATAAAACGACGAGGTACAAGTCGGTGTAAAGAGGTCATAAAAGCAAATCATGATAACTCGGAAATGTTACGACTAACAAGTAGAAAAACTGAGAAAACTTGAAATGCATTGTGAAAATAACCTAAGTTATGAACAATTCAGATCGAGAAATTTGAATTCATAAGGAATGCAAAAAAAAAAAAAAAAGAAAAAAGGAAAATCATAAAAAATCAAAAGCAGGGGCTAGCTTGAGTCTTTAGAAAACCTAAAGACAATTCAAATAAAGCGCAGCCTACCCAGATAAAAGATTTTTTCCAAAAAAACAAAAAGATCAAAAGGGTTTTTCATAAAAAAACCTAACAAAGGAAAAATCATAGAAAGCATGCACAAGACAAATAAATTTAAAACCCCTTATCCAAAAAAGGGGTAGGAATTAAAATATTTTTTTGTTTACGGTCATAAAAGGCCAAGAAGTGTCAAGAACCAACCACCACAACAACAAACAAATAATAAAATTGTTCAAAGAAGGGGCCCACAGGCCGGGCCCCACCATAGCCAGAAATCAATTAACCGAAGGAAGATCGGCATCATCAGAAGGAAGAGAGGTCGGGTCAGCCGCAGGGGAGGACGAAACAGTCTCTTCAGCAGCAGGAGTTGGAATGCCTGAAGACGTCGGCTGAGATCCATCTTGTTGATCCTCACGAAGAGGAGACTCTTCAAGTCTTTTCCCACAGGTCTTCAGCTCAGAATCCATCTCAGGACGAGGAGGAGAAACAATAGCACCATTCACCACAATCTTATCAGGATCTAGAGGAGAAAGGTCCAGGCCAGGAGCAATAACTCTAACCTGCTCCTTAAAGATCCTCCAGGCCTCCTCCGAGCTCTCCGCCACGGAGTCCTCCAGATCCTAATAAGCCTCCCTACCCTTCTCCAACTCCCGCTGAAGATTCATGTTGTCAGTGAAGACCCTGACATAGTTCTGCTCCGCTTTCTCTTTCAGCCCCTCCGCCATGGCACATTGGGCCATGAATTTCTTCTCCCTATCCTGAAGTCGGGACCTCTCCTCCTTCAAACCAGCAACTTCCTCCAAAAGCCTCTTTTCTTCCTCCTGATAAATGAGAATCTTCCCCTCCAGCTCTTCAACTTTTTGGGTAGAGCCTAAAGAGCTAAGCGGATTCTTTTCAAAAATATCAAAAAGTTTTGTACACACCCAGCTGCCCGAACACTCCCCTGAACCAGGATATTAAGATAGTTTCAAATGGAAGCATCATCCATATTAATATGAGTATGTCAAAAGATGTGATTCCAAATGAATTGGGGACCATCAAAATCCCTAGAAGAAGTACTCGACCCTGAAGTCTTGCACTTCTTCCTATCTGGCTCAGGAGAAGCTCGGGCAGGAAGGTTGTGCGGAGGAAGAGAAGAGGCAAAAGTAGAAGTTACCGTAATAGGACGGGAAGAGGTCCCCAAATCACGAGGGGGAGGAGGAGGAGGAGGGGGAAGAGTCCTGGCAGCCCTGGCGGCGTCAACTCGAGCCCGAGACCTCCTCTTGGCGTCCTAGACCTTCTGATAGGAGGAGCTAGAACCTTTCTTCACCATTTCTGAAAGAGAAGAAAACAAAAATTATTTTCTTTGCAAGTCGGAAACAGCTAGTTGAGTCAAAAACTATCAAAAGAAACAATAAAGCTACCTAGTTGGGTCTGCACAAAGTTCGGAGACCCCTGAAGAAACTTTTTTGTATCTAAATAAGGGGCTCTTCCCCAAACTTCTCGGAAGAATCCAACGATGGCCTCCTCAACCTCATCCAAGTCATCCAGGTCGTATTTCTCCACATGAGAGGCCTCCAACCAATATAGAGGAAAGCGGGGAGAATAATTGTCATCAAGAAAAAAGGGATGGTGACCCTCTACGGCTTGAACTTTAAAGAAAAAGTTTTTGAAGTCATGAAAAGATTCATCAAAAATAGAGAAAACTTTCTGACCTTGAATGGCCCGGAAAGAGATCCATTGTTGCTTATTATTTTGTCCACTGAAGGGCTTGGTCATATGGAAGAGATAGAAAAAGATTCTCAAAGACGTCGAAAAATCCAAATGCAAGAAAACAAAAAAGCTAGTTCAACATACTCGCTAACAACATGCCAGATCTCCTCTAAATACATAAAAAGTAAATGACAAGAGGAGAAGAATGGGGAACTAACCTTTGTTGATTAGCACGAAGAGAAGCAGAGACAACAGCAGTCACAGCAAGAAAAGCTAAAAAGCTTTGAGAAAATAAGATTCGAAGAGAGAGATTTCAGAAAACAAAAGAAACAGAAGAAAGAGAGGAAAAAGTATTTATAAATACACTAGGGGCAAAACGGTAAAACGAGGCTATCATTAAAGATACGCGCCATTACCAATGTAACCGCTCCCTACGTGTAAATACGAAACTCTTAACAGACGCGACGTTTGATTAGATGCGACTGTTGGAAATTTTTAAATCACGTCGGTTTTAAAAATCACGTCGGTTCCTAAATCACGTCGGCTACAAGCCCTAGTTCAAATACTCGAATCCAACTCATAATTAAAAGAGATTGGACTCGAGTAGGGACACTGTTCATACCCTGACCCAACACTAAGGCCCAGGTCTAAATAAAAGGCCCAATCCAAATATTAGCCTTCACTCGACACCGACCTTCTCACAAGTCGTATCCTACACAGACTTGCTCTAAGGAAGTCGGATCGATGATTAGCTGGCAGATAATCCTTATTTACATAAGTAACTGCCCCTAAAATCTCTCAACCCACTTCTAGGAGCCATATCTCAACTTCCCTAAGATAAAGGGACGGTTATCGACTTAAAAAGGTGGAACTACTCCAACGGTGGTTATTGGTTCACCACTATAAATACACTGACACCCCTCAGATATCTTTAAGTTCCAATACTCTTTAAACCTGCTAAAACCCTTTATTAACTTAGGCATCGGAGTGTCTTTGCAGGTATCATCGATCACCCCCCATTCCTTCACATACACAAGTCGGACGGCAGCTCCCAGACACGAACCTAATCGGAGATTACCTCCATCAAACGCGTGAGCCAGTTTTACAAGTTCAACCCACTAATTTCAAATTACCCATGTAACAATATCTATCATGAACATTATTATTATTATTATCCTCGTCAGAATTACTATCATGATTAGTTTTTTCTGCCTCCATAATATATACATAAATTGTATTATCGCTGAATGTCATTAATTGATTAACATTATTAGTATCAATGAGGTCTATAAGTTAGGATTGGTTAAATCTTGAGTGTATGAATAACACACTTGTTTTACATATTTTTTCAAATTCAAAGTTATTGTTTATGTATTAAATTGGTATATACATCTTTTTTTAATTAATCTTTTATGGTTCTTTTATGATAAATATATAATATTCTGATTTGCTACAATCTCAATATTATTTCTAATGTAAAAATAACAAAAAATTTGTCGTGAACCGATAATAAAATATATGTCTATGCAAAATATAAAATAATAAATAACCAATGACTACAAGAAAAAAATACTAACAATAATTAATTACTACTAATTATTGATTATTAATAAAACAAAAAAGTAAAACCTTAGCATGACAATAATAACTAAATAAATCACCGAGTTTTATATGAACCCAGGGCATCAAATAAAAGCTGAAAGACTAATAAATGTGTTCTAACTTTTTATGATTTGACAAATTAAATTATTGATATCATGTGCGATCAAAGCTAAATTATTAAGATTAATTGTCGAACCTAAAGCTTATAAAAACATATATGCTATATAACTGAGGCATTGTAGCCTTGAGGTTTGACAAGATCTGAATTCATGAAACCGGAAAAGGAGATACTCCCCCAAGTCTTACGTCATTATTACTTTATTAGTAACCTTAGCTATTACAATATATATATATATGGATTATGTTAGGTAATTAATGACTTACTTAAATAATATGAACAACAGATTTTAAAATTGGTCTAATTTAAGTAAAATACACTACATTCTAAATTACTCACCTAAATATTAATATTAGAATAACTATTCGCACACTTAATAAATTGAACATCTAATATATTTATTATTTATATTATTTAATATTTTTATTATCATCCTGTAGTTTTTTTTTTAAGATAAGATTCCAATGACACGATAATGAATGCTACCAAATACCAACATGTACAACATCACTGTCTTTGTAACAATTTTTCCCAATTTAATTTGTATGAAGTCATTTATTTAAATATAACTATTATAATGATTATTGATATTTAAAATTGTTAACAATTTTGGTGTATCTGGTATAAATGCGAACATATTATTAAAGCAAATAGAAGAATTAGGATATTCATGAAACGAAAATGTTTGGAAGGTCAAAGTTTGAGAACGGTAGTTAGAATTTGTCTTTTTTTTGTTTTCGTTTGTATTTATTAAATACTAAATGCATAATATTAGATATAATAGATTATAAATATGTAATTATAAATATTACGAATATAAAATTAAAGTTAAATAAGAATTTTATATTATTATTTTTCTAGTCAATACTCATAA
>NC_029789.2:24000245-24004109 GCF_000816755.2 Arachis ipaensis
AGGTTTAGCATCCCCTCAAAAGGGGTACCAACTAATATTGAGCCATCTCCTAGTGTTAAGCATCCCCTCAAGGGGGGCACCAACCAATATTGAAAAGAGAATCTCATTCAGCTGCCAAACTTTGGTTTTGATTTAATTGAACAATGTGAGACAAGGCTAGAAGGTAGTGGGTTGCATTATGCTGGTACCCTTCCATCTATCCGTTTAGTCTTTATGAAATAAAAATAAGATGAGAATATTGAGGCTAATTTTTTCGGATATTATCAAAGGATAAGTATAATACGAGGATATTATATTAATTTGGTATAATATATTGATATAAAAGATTGAGAGTACAATAAAAAAACTGTTATTAACGATTTTAGATATGGACAAAATGTTATGAAAATGAGACTAACGATTCATAAATAGAACAAAAAATATAAAAAATGAGACTAATGATTTTAAATAGGACAAAAATGCTTCCAGAATTTATACTATCATAAAATTATTAGTGCTGATTTTCTTATTTAAAAATTTTAAAACTATTTAATTCATAAACCCGAGTAACAATTTGTTTATTAACTTTTCTATATATAAAATGTGTGAATGTAATGTCTTACAATTGTCAATATCTTCTTCTTTTTCTAATGCTCTTCTTCTACTTCTTATTCTTCTTAATTCTCTTCTTTCTTGTGTGTATAAGTTATTTTTTTATTCATATTTTTGGATAAATTTTTTTATTCATTTTAGTTATATAATTATTTCATTTTAAGACTATAATATTTAGTTAATTCGTTTTATTTATTATAATAGAAATTTAATTTTTGTAATAACAAAAATAAATAATAATATTAGTTTTAAAATTTATTATAATGGTCAAATTTTATCTAAAACAGCTGAAGGTGTGATATTTATGTGTAATAATCCTTGTATATCTATTCTTTCTTTTATAGTGCCGTTCAAAGAATTTAAGAGTTATATTTGTCAAAACATAGATCCTCATATGCTAAAGAGGGTGACAAATATTTTATACAGATGACCTATATTAGTATTCGGTAGGTTCGTTCAATTTCAGGTGATGTGCATCAATGATGACACAAGTCTGCAAGAGATGTTCTCAATCTACTATCAAGCCCAATTACAAGTGTTTATTATTGAGCTGTATGTAGAGTTCGAACAATTACCGAATACGGTCAAAGAACTTGATCAAGATTTCGATTGGAAAAGTTATAACGGTGATAGCGAAGAGGAATATGAAGGGAATTACGATTTCATAGATCCAAATGCAAACGAGGAATAAGAGGAATGCACCGTTGAGTCAGACGTTGCAAATGCACTAGCAAGTGAGCATCTATTTGAAGAACCGTCTTTCATGCGCACTTTGGATTTCGATGCCATGAATGCTCCAGAATTTTTAGAGTATGTCAATGCAGGTTTGTAGTTGCATCATACCGTATTTGGATTAGTAATTTAAATATTATGTTTGTATATTAATATTATGCACTGTGTAAATATGGTGTTGCGGTGTTACTGTAGATCCACCTGTGGTCGTAGATGGTGAATTTGTCATAGGGATGAAATTTAATTCTAGAAAGGTCGTGATAAAGGCATTTAAAGATTATACCATTCACAGAGGTGTTAATTATCGGGTTTTTGAGTCTGAGCCGATGACATTTTACGCAAAATGTGTGCAATATAGGCAAAGTTGTGATTGGCTTATCAGGGTTAGCATGATGCGAAGAAAGTATTGTTGGGAGATTAGACGATACAATGGCAGCTATACATGTACTAGAGCTATCATTTCTCAGGATCATTCGAAGTTCAACCCAAACACTATTGTAGAAGCGATTAAGCCATTGGTAGAGGCCGATCCATCTATAAAGGTGCGATCAATGATTGCAGATGTCCAATCGAAGTTTAACTATACGATTAGCTATCGCAAAGCATGGTTGGATAAGCACAGGCAGTTGAAAAAATTTTTGGAGGGTGGGAAGCCTCTTATGAAGCGTTTTCCACATGGTTTGAGGCAATGGTGAAGAAAGAGTCATCAGCAGCCGTCGAATATGAAACGTTACCTTACTACCGCGGGGATGAATTGGCTCAGGATGCCAGGGTTCTAAATTGAGTTTTCTAGAGTTTATACCCATGTATTAGAGCATTCAGACACTGCAAGCCGATTATATAGGTAGATAGCACACACTTGTATGAAAAATATAAAAGAGCGTTTTTGGACCCGTCAACAACATGTTGTGTGCATCTCCAAGAACCTTCGGACTCTCCGGTGGGTCTTGTCGTCTCCCGAATTGTCTCTTAACCCTATCGGTTGGGCACCACTCAATGCATTCAAAGGAAATGAGCGGAGACGATGCAAGCCACATACGTGCTTCCCATGCATGTCATGCAGCATGAAATCCGATCCAAGGTGTCGCAGACTATATGAGTCCCACAGAAACTGTGTCAATAGGAAAAGATTGGATTAGGTAAACGTCTTAAGAATAAAAATCACATATGGTATAAAATAAGACGAGGAATTAAACATAAGCATTGATTTACATACATTAGCATTTGTAATGTTATCAAGCATCTGCCTGAAATGTGCAGGTGTCCACCATGTAAACTCCATCGAAGGAGCATCCCACTCATTCCACCTGTGATTGAATAAAGTTACATTAATAAATGCATTTACATAGACAATTAATATAACATTAATAATGAATATCCTTAGAGCTCATACCGACAAGCTAATGGGAAAGTCGGAGGATGGCGAATTGGTGCAAGGAAAGGCATCCGCTCCCAAGCCCAGACGTGCAACAGTGCTAACAATTTATCCAAATCTTTGTAGCCCTACACAGAGACCTGTACAAATGGACAAGACATGCAAATCTCCAACTATATGTCCTGATTTTGGAAATATCATGCAGCAAGGGTAGAAATTTCCAATACACCCCCGCACCAGATTTGTCAGCAAATAACGTCGTACCAAACAACGACATAATGTGACACTTGGTATAACGCTCTATAGCCTCATGAGTAGTCAACATTATTCCATGTTTAACGTTATGCAACCACGTTAGCTTGATAAAACTACCTCTACATTCACTTGCTGTTGGTGCAACTCCAAAGTTCATCAGACATTCTTGCACCATGACTCCATGATTACTATTGGTTGGCCCTGTAACTGATAGCCTAGTTTCTTGAAGCCCGATGATCAAAAATACATCTTTTAAAGTGATAGTACATTCATCTATAAGGAGATGGAACGTATGAGTAATTGAATTTCACCGTTCTACCAAGGCATTGATCAGAGACGTTTGTCCTGAAATTTTTCGAATTTGAGACATGTTGTAAAAGCTAGCAACTCTTAGATAGAGTTCTATTATTCGATCATATGGTTTTGGAGCATATAAGTGTCTCAGTCCAATTACTCTAAAACCCTGACAAAGATAATCAATATATAGTGATAACTGTTAAAATAATAATAATAATAATAATAATAATAATAATAATAATAAGTATAGCCAATAAATTATAACTCAAATGGCATTTTCTCTCCATACTCACCTAAAAGGTCGTAGGTTCGAGTCTCTTTATCTTTGGTAAAAAAAGAAAAGTATAGAAATGCATTCGAAGATGGAATATCTTTATTTTTAATTAATAATTTAAATACATACGAATATTGGTAACAACCTGTCACAATGCAACAATAGCAAGGATAAAATAATAATAATACTGTAAACATAAGCACACACATAATAATAGTAACATAATAAAATATTAATTCCCATAACATTTTATCGATTTTATAAAATAATAAACACCGGTTGCTGCTGATGATGATAATGATAAAATTATTAAAATATTTTTTTCTACGATATTGATATT
>NC_029789.2:24004131-24010134 GCF_000816755.2 Arachis ipaensis
ATATTTATTTAGACCAACTATCATGTTCATATTAACTTATTACACTCAAATCTATTATTATAACTGACTTTTACTCCATAATAACACTATCAGTATAATAACACTATCATGTAAACATATAACTATCTCAATAATAATAATAATAATAATAATAATAAAATAGCCGTTAAACTCTTTAAAACAGGATACTCACATGTTTATTTAGACTAACTACCATATTCATATTAATTTAATACACTCAAATCTCTTATTATAACTAACTTTTACTCTATAATATCACTCATATAAGTTGATTTAAGCAACTTATAATTAATGTTAACATTATAAATAATTTTATAGGCCTAAAAAAAATTACTTACACATAAAGAATGATCAAGATATTTCATAATGTGTTTATCCATTGAAATTTTCTTTTTCTCTATCTTGAAAAAACTAAATCTGAAGCTCCAAAGAACATGCAACCTTCAAATAGAAAAAAATAATGGCTTTTGAAAGAAAAGAGCCGAAGCAGAGAGCTAAAGAGTTAATAAGTAGTTGTGTTTTGATATTCTAAATGATGAGTGACGGAATGTGAGGAGAGAGGAGTCACGGACCACACAAAGACTCCTAGCATGTGAGCCACATGGACACAACAACAAATCGGTACTAGCGATTTTCTTCATGTGTTCCAGCCATTGATCACCCATCTTGCGGTTGTTATCCACACACACTCTCTCTCTCTCTTCCCGTGGAGCATCTCCTTCTTTTTGTCTTTCTCTCTCACCACGTGCTCACACCCCATGAAATCGGTACCCTCATTTTTTTTACCGATCCTAGCCATTCCCAACTCATTCAACGCTTCCTGCTTATCTTTCCACACTTTCTCTCCTAATAAAGAACGTTACTAACGATTTATTTGAAATTGACGTTGTCAATTTCTGAAGACACCAATTATGAATCCCATATCTGTACATAACTCACTCAGAGGCCTATTTCTGGGTATTACACACAATCTTCTCTAATATTAAAAATAAAAAGCTCGAACATGACGGAGACCTGTACAAATGAGCAAGACATGCAGATCCCCAACTATATGTCCTATAAAACTTGGTCAAACCATAATCAATTAAATAATAAATTAAATTAGAGCGAATATGGTTAGAAAATTTAGCAACCGGAATTTGATAATTTAAATATGATATTTGGATTCAGTGAATTTTTCTGAGTCAGAAAATATAGTTTTCTGAATAAAAATGCACACTAAAAATTTGACCGACTGCGATCTGTCCGGTACTGTGGCTGAGAAAATTAATTAGAAGTGAATAATTTCAAGAAATAAGAATTTATAATTTAGAAAGATAAAAATATTTAAAATACAATTTAAAACTCTAATCTTAAAGGTTTTGGCCCAAAATTGAGCCAACGAGCTAAACCAAGTAAACCGGGCCCAAGTGGGCCCAAGATCCAACATATATAAACACTAGTTATGAGCATTTTAGCTCATTTACCCTAGAGAATGAGAGAGGGGGCGGATAGAGAGAAGAGAGAAAGAAAACCTAGCTTCCCAAACTTCAAATCACCATAACTTTCTCTCCAGAACTCTGATTGACGAGCCGTTTGTGGCCACGCGTCACACTTCTCATTCTCTACAATTCTATCTAAGTTTTGTGGTGAGTATTCCACTGTCTTCTTCCTATTTTTTGTTTTTCTATTTAAATTCGAATTTAGTTTGGGTTTTGAAGAAATCTTGTAATTTTAGTTAATTAGGGTTCCTCTAGTATGAGCCATTGGTGATATTTAGCACAAAAATCAGTGGGTTAAGGTAAGAAATCCTTCAACCCTTGTGATTTATCATTTTCATGAACCCTAGGTTGATTATAAGTGTGAAATTGGTTATGTTAGAGTATTGGTTGATTTTGGTGCACAATTGGGAGGTTGATTTTGCTTGTGGAGATTTGGTGAGGCTTGGAGCTAAGGTTGGTGCAGACTTCCAAAGAAGAGACTCAATTGATGTGGCTCCAAGAGGTTCGGTTTAAGTTTCATTTAAGTATCGTGTGGTGCATGTAATGTGAATTCCTAGGTTAGATGCCCTATGATTAGGTTTGGATTGTGTAGTTGGATTGGATTGGATATGTGTAGAAGACATGTTATGGTAATTAACGATTGAAATGTAAATTGTGCATTGGTGTAGGTTGATGTGTTGTTGGAATTGGTGTTAAGTAGTGAATTATGTGATCATATATATATATATATATATATATAGGCCGGAGGCCATGTGTTTTGGGCCAAAGGCCAGAAGAGGTAAGAACGGTAAGTTGATGAATGTATTATGTGATTGATGTTTGAAATTGAATGGAATTGTGATTGTTGTTATTTGGTTACAATGGATTGTATGGATTATGTGGTTATTGGTTTTGAGGGAGGAATTGATGTCTTTGTTGATAATGCATGTGAGTTGTATATGATGATATAGATTTATATGTGTTGGGGGTTAATAGAATTCGTATTGTTGGAACTTGAGATGTGGAATGAAATATATGATATGGTATTTTGTTTGAAATTGAGTTATTTGATTGAGATTGGTCAAGATGGTGGATTGGTGGATTGTGAATTTAATGAGAATGTTGAAAATATGAGTTGAGGAGGCTTGAGGTTGATTTTGGTAAGTTTTAGTTGGTTTTGAAAAGGTTTGAAATTGGTTTGTATTGAAAATTTAGATTTTGTTGGTTTTTATGAAAGTTGTGATTTTGGTCTACTTTGACGGAGTAGAAATTGGTCTCCGGATCCTCGATTTGTATCAAACTTATTTTAGAAATAAAATTGGATCCGAGATATTTATGCCGCTCGAAAAACGGGTGGAAAATGATTTGAAACGAAAAAGTATGCCCGTCGGAAGTTTGGGGTTTGAAAATGTAATCCTGCAGCTTTTTAAACTTAGTAAAATTTTTAGTAAAACGTACTCCGACGCGCATGCATGGCTGACGCGCACGCGTCACTCACAATTTTTACTCTCTCACGTGTGCGCCTAGCCGATGCATACGCGTCACTGTATTGATGCAGGTGCGTGGTATAAATTCCAGAGAGTTGTGATGGTAGCGTGCCAGTTTTGTGCGAGGAGCACAAAACGCATCCACGCGTACGCGTGGCTGACACGCACGCGTTACCTACTTTTCTCCGCTTCCCATGCGTGCACGTGGGCGACGCGCACGCGTGACCCCGTTTTCAGCAAAAATGTATTTTTGAGTTTTTAAAGCCGAATTTCAGACTTCTAAACCTCCATTTTCATTCTTTAAGTCCTAAATTTTTATAGTATGCCTAGTAATGAAAAGAAGCTAGAAAATGTGATAACTTGTTGATGAAGAAAGACTTGGAGTAATGAATTGTGATTGAGGAAGTGCAGAAATGATGGTTTGAAAATGAATGTGACGTGTGACCCGGGTAGTAGGCAGTAGTGTTGTCCACTTGCTCTAGGTATGAGATGGGGAAGGAGAATTATGATAAATGAGTTTAATTATGGAGTTTTGAATGAATGTATGTCTGTGATACCTGGGTAGTAGCAAGGGTTGTGGTTCGTCCCGCTTGCTTCGGGTCATTGTTTGAGAATTGGTAATAATGAAGAGTGATTATGAATGAATATGTATTTGTGATACCTAGGTAGTAGCAAGGGTTGTGGTTCGTTCTGCTTGCTCCAGGTTAATATTTGAGATTTGATAACAATGATGATTGATTTTAAACTGAATGAATGTATGCTTTGAGATCCTGGGCAGTAGCAAGGGTTGTAGTTCGTCCCACTTGCTCCAGGTCAGAGATTGTGACGCCTGGGTAGTAGTGGCAGTAGTGGTGATTTCATTCGCTCCAGGTTGAGCTTTTAAACACCCGCCTAGGTAGTAGCCGTAGTAGTGGTTGTTCCACTGGTTCTGGGTTAAGCGGGTAGTAGTAAAGAGGTTGTAGCTCAAGCCCACTTGCTCCGCATGGGTGTTTCTGTTCATGGTTAGCTACCAGGACGTGTCGGATTGGCTATATAATCGACAGATGATATCATCAGCCATATGACAGGCATGCATCATATACATAATATTTGAATTGCTTGCTTTTGCATTAATTGGGTTTGCTTAAATGATTACAATATGCTATTTGTTATATTTTCTATCTGCATTACTTGTAACCTACCTGTGTTTGCCATTGTCTGCTTGAATTCATGTTTCATTTGTCTGTGTGGCTCTACTGATATTTTGGAGGATTGTGGAGGAAGAGAAATAGTTGAGGATTTGGTTCTTGGTTTATTCTGTTGAAAGGTAGTGAAAGTATGAAGAGAATGTGGGTTAGAATAGAATTCCTCTATGAAAGTTACCAAGTTATGGATTAGTGAGAATTTAGGATGGATATGAAGAGTTAAGAAGTTTAAGATGCCTAGTGAGTTTATATTATAGTGCATTGTATTTATTTGGCACTTTTACCGTACTGGGAACCCATGGGTCGGGGGTTCTCATTCCGTATATATCTCTTGTTTTTCAGATACAGGTCCAGGTGCTCAGAAGTGAGCTGTAGTTTAGATGGCAAAGATCTTTATATTCTCTACTTTATATTTTGCTTAGAATCTCTCCACCTTTATTTTGAAAAGCTTATACTATGTATTGAACTCTTTTGAACTTGCTTATAGAGGCTCTTATGTTTTTTTTGGGAGAGATTAGGAGATACTGTTGTCAACTACTTTCATACTGTACCTTAGCCGGCCTAAACTTCGCAGGTCGCGACTAGTGGCTATTTACTTATATTATATATCTATATACTGTCCTCCTCTTATTCTCCTTTATACCTTTATCTGTATATCGCTTTCGACTTCACGCTTTATCTTTTAGTTGTCGATACGTGAGCAATACAATTTTGCAATTTTTATTTTACTCCTTTTCAGACTTCTCGTTTAATACTTCCTTTCACTTTTACTTATAATTATGTATTATAATCAACCTAAGAGTCGTACCACCGTAATATCATTGACTTATGACTCAAGCATAAGGATTTGAATATTAGGGTGTTACATGTCCTAATTCTGGGAATATCACGGAGCAAGGGTAGAAATTTCCAATGCACCCCCGCACCGAATTTGTCAGCAAATAACGTCGTACCAAACAACGACATAATGTGGCACCTGGTATAATGCTCCATAGTCTCATGAGTAGTTAATGTTATTCCATGTTTAACATTACGCAACCACGTTAGCTTGATAAAGCTACCTCTACATTCACTCGCTGTTGGTGCAACTCCAAAGTTCATCAGACATTCTTGTACCATGGCTCTGTGATTACTGTTGGTTGGCCCTCTAACTGATAACCCAATTCCTTGAAGTCTGAGGATCAAAGCTACATCTTCTAAAGTGATAGTACATTCATCTATAAGGAGATGGAACGTATGAGTTATTGAATTCCACCGTTTTACCAAGGTCAATAACAGAGCCATTTGTTCTGGAATTTTTCGAATCTGAGACATGTTGTAAAAGCTAGCAACTCTTAGATAGAGTTCTATTATCCGATCATATGGTTTTGGAGCATATAAGTGTCTCAGTCCAATTACTCTAAAACCCTAACAATGATAATCAATATATAGTGATAACTGTTAAAATAATAATAATAATAACAACAACAATAATAATAACAATGATAATAAGTATAGCCAATGAGTTATAACTCAAATGGCATAGTCTCTCCATACTCACCTAAGAGGTCGTGGGTTCAAGTCTCTTTATCTTTGGTAAAAAAAGAAAAGTATAGAAATGCACTCGAAGATGGAATATCTTTATTTTTAATTAACAATTTAAATACATACGAATATTGGTAACAACTTGTCACAATGCAACAATAGCAAGGATAAAATAATAACAATACTATAAACATAAACACGCACGTAATAATAGTAACATAATAAAATATTAATTCCCATAATATTTTATCGATTTTATAAAATAATAAACACCGGTTGTTGCTGCTGATGATGATAAAATTATTAAAATATTTTTTTCTACGATAC
>NC_029789.2:24010155-24024681 GCF_000816755.2 Arachis ipaensis
TCACAATAACTATTAAAAGTTAATAACACTATCAATAAATATATAACTATCTCAATAATAATAATAATAATAATAATTAAAAAAATAAAATAGCCACTAAACTCTTAAAAATAGGGTACTCACATGTTTATATAGACTAACTACCATGTTTATATTAACTTAATACACTCAAATATATTATTATAACTAATTTTTACTCTATAATAACACTCATATAAGTTGATTTAAGCAACTTATAATTAATGTTAACATTATAAATAATTTTATAGGCCCAAAAAAATTACTTACATATAAAGGATGATCAAGATATTTCACAATGTGTTTATTCATTGAAATTTTCTTCTTCTCCATCTTAAAAAAAAATAAATCTGGAGCTCCAAAGAACATGCAACCTTCAAATAGAAAAAAAAATAATGGCTTTTGAAAAAAAAGAACCGAAGCAAGAGAGCCAGAGAATTAACAAGTAGTTGTGTTTTGATCTTTTGAATGATGAGTGACGGAGTGTGGAGAGAGAGGAGTCACAGACCACACAAGGACTCCTCGCATGTATGTGAACCATGTGGACTCAACAAATCGGTACTATCGATTTTCTTCATGCGTCCCAGCCGTTGATTACCCATCTTGCGGTTGTTATCCACTGCCTCTGTCTCTTCTCGTGGAGCATCTCCTTCTTTCTGTCTTTCTCTCTCACCACATGCTCACACCCTATGAAATCGGTACCCTCATTTTTCTAGCCGTTCCCAACTGATTCAACGCTTCCTACTTATCTTTCCACACTCTCTCTCCTAATAGAGAACGTTACTAACGATTTGTTTGAAATCGACATTGTCAATTTCTAAAGACGCCAATTATAAATCTCATATCTGTGCATAACACACTCAGAGGCCCATTTCTGGGTATTACACACAATCTTCTCTAATATTAAAAATAAAAGCTCAAATATTGAAGTTGCCGCTAGCAATTAGCATTGGATGTGACATATCACAAATTAGAAAAGCTTTTAAGTATACTGGTATACTAGTGTTTCAGTAAATTTTAATTGTTGATCTTAATTTTATATATATAATTAAAATCAACGGTTAAAAATTACCAAAACACTAATATACCGGTACACTTAAAAGTTTCTCATAAATTATTGGTAGCTTATAGGAACCAAAGTTAGGAGAGATGGATTATTGGATTTGTCTAAATATAATGGTGGAAAACAATCATTTATACCTATGAATTTTGTAAATGCTAACAAAAATACGCATCAAACAAAGAAACTAATGTTATATCCATAAAAGATAGGTTCCGTGTGAAAAAATACCCAAACATTAATTTTTTTGTTGAATTTTTATTAAAATTCTCAAATTACCTTTTATCTTCAACTTCAGTTCCACCCCCTTTTCTTTTCCAAATTTCAAACTTTCACAACCTTCACTACCACCAGTGGCTCCCCTGATTACCACCGCCTCCCCTTCCTCTCAGTCCTTCGCCAACACCGACTCTTTTGTTACCTGTGTCAAGAACTTTCTCACTCTCAACGTGCACACATTTTCGTAGTTCAACAGCAGATCTTCTACCTACCACACACACCATAAAAGAAACTCACAATATTATTTTGTTATATATTAATTTCAACATAAACCACAACAAACAGTCCAACACATTTCAACATGTGATGCAACTTTGGATTAGAGGGATCTAAATGTATACCACGGCTTTGGTCTTTGAGTAGAAGGATCCGATGAAGTTAGGAGTGTCCTCCTCCTTGAAGCTGACACCGGATCCTAAAGTGTGGAGTCATGCTCGAAGATGCACCCAGTAGCGTAGTTGATCAGAATGAGGCCCTTCTCGCAGCACACGTCGACCAGGGTGAGGGTGCCAACCACGTTCATGCGAATGGTCTCCACCTTGTGAGACTCGCACCAGTCCACGTTAGGCCTACTGGTCATGCCAGCTGCATTAAAGACGTGGCTGGGGTTCACATTGGCAATGTCTGAGCGTTTCTCGTGGCGGCCAGAGCTGTACACGAAGAGGATGCTTTGGACTTCAAAGAGCTTGCTGAAGAGGCTGCCAATCCATTCGGTGCACTCGTAGATCAAGAACTTGAGTTGCTCGTCATCGGCGCAGCCGTTAGCTGGTAAGCATATTGTGTCGGTGTTGATAAAAGACTGAGAGGAGAGGAGGCAGTGTAATCAGGGGAGCTATTGAGGATTGGAAAAGTTTGAGATTTGAAAAAGAAGAGATAGGGGTGGAGTTGAGGTTGAAGATAAAGGGTAATTTGAAAATTTTATTAAAAAGTCAACAAAAAAATAAGGGTTTGACTACTTTTGTTACATACAATGTTAGTTTCTTTGTTTGATAGGTACTTTTGTCAGCGTTTGCAAAGTTCATGTATACAAAACAAATTATACTAAAGTATTTATTAATTTACATTTTTATTTATTAAATATGTATTATAATTAATAAATTTGTAATTGGTCAATATATATAATATTAAAATAAAATTTATGCAAATAAATTATAGAATAAAGTATCGTTTTTGTCCCCAACATTTGGGGTAAGTTCTATTTGTGTCCCTAACGTTTAAATCGTCCTATTTGTATCCTTAACGTTTGTAAAAGTGATTCAATGTTATCTTACTATCAATTAGACTAACAAATCAGATTATATTTTTTAATTATTCTCACTTAGATGTATTCATTCTCAATTAGGTCTCACTTGGATGTGTTCTATTTTAATATTATAACCACTATTTGTGTTTAGATTCAATTATGTCCCTAGAAAAGTGAATTATGTAAATGTTGTAGGAATTAGTTTCAACATTTGATGAGCTATTTTTCGGAGTAGATCATTGATTCTATTAGAGACATTTGTATTCTAATTTCAAGAAGAGATTTTTTAAACTCAAACTAAAGCACTCATGATGTGTAATTGATGGCAGGATAATATTGAATCACTTTTACAAACGTTAGGGATACAAATAGGACAATTTAAACGTTAAAGACGCAAATAGGATTTACCCCAAACGTTGGGGACAAAAACAATACTTTACTCTAAATTATATAATATAAGATACATTGCAGTAGAAATATACTAATAAATACAAAAAATATGTTTGTACTTTTTATTAATGAAATAGTATACGTCGATTCTTCATATCATAAAATTTATCATTAATAGAATTTTTATCAAATTTTTCAACAATTTTCTTCTCAATGTAAATCAAAAGACAATTAGCAAGAAATTCATCTTCTATTTTATTTTCGATTCTATTATGCACAATATTCATAGTTGAAAAAGATCTCTCAATTGTAATAGTTGAAATAAGAAGAACCCTTGACATAACTCAGAAATTGTGCACAAATTACTTAATTCAACAAGATTAGGAATTATAATATTGAGCTTGCATTCTAATGTGAAATTTTTCTTGATCACTAAATTTATTTGGATAAAATCATTATACTATTTCACTTACTTTTTAGATATTAAAAATTATTAATATTTGGACTAGACTTTTATTTATATTACACTAAATATTAATATATTTTTTAAACAAAAAATAAAATTAAATAATAATTTTAGCTCCAGAAAATTCAAAAAACTTTAGAAAATTTAGAATATTTATACTAAAATGACTAAACTAGATATTATCATCCAACAAGTTCTTTTTGAATTTGTTACCAAAATGACATGAAGTCTTAGAGAATAGATCAATACTCTTAGTGAATATAAAATATTGCAACTAAAAGTGTTTGCGGCGTGGTTTAGATCGATTTTAAATAAAAAACTCATTCAACCTGAATATTAATTTTACGTGTAGTGCCATCAAATTTAGTATTTACTCATAAAAATGAAAGCATATTTATGCTCATAAAAGTGATAGAAGAGTTATCTCAGTCTTTCTCAACCAAAACCTTCTGTATCCCTAGTAGAGTTAAATTGTAATTTTTCTGATGAAAAAGAGTTAATATTATCGAAACGCTGTTGGGATCGAAACGCTGACTTTACTATTTATGTTTGAGCGTGGCGTCCATTAAAACCTAAAACCCAAATAAAAATAGTATTTAAAATTCAAATAAAGATAGTATCTGATTTTATTTTCATTTAATTCCAAATCAAAAGTAATTATAACTTATTTAATTTAGTATTTACAACAATAAATAAAATTATCGTTATATAAGTCATTTAATTTAAAATAATATAATTTATAATTATAATTAATATATATTACACACAAACAAATAAAAGAATTAAATAATTTTCCAACCATTTTAACCAAGTTACAGAAAAAATTTGGTTAATAAAGCAAAACACAATACAAAATTTGGTTCCTATACTTTTTCAACGGAATAACAATAACATTGATTTATGGTGATTGATAAGAACACGGATATAACCAAAACCAAATTCAAATTAGAAGAATAACGTAATTATGTATTTATTCTATTTTATTTTAGTGAAAAATTCATTAATTATATGGTTAGTTTTATATCTAGACGTATATCTTTTATTTAATAAATTTTCTATGTGTGTTTTTAAAACAATTATCCATTATTACATAATAAATAAATTTGTGCAAAACACGTGACTAACTTCTATTCCATTCTAATCAAAATAATTATCACTTATATTTTTTGTACATTAAAAAATTTATATCTAAACCTATGTTATATTTAAGTATATTGGTTTTTATTGTATTAAGAAAAGTAGAAAAATACCATCATTTTAAAAAGAATAGTAAATAATATTATATGTCAATACTTAAATAGTTAATACAAGAAATTAAAGAGGGACATGATTTTGTGATTAGGCAAATGTTTATGTCACGCATGACAGAGAGTACGGAGAGACTTAGCGGGATTCCGGAAATAATGCTCTCTCTCACTCTTCACTTTGTCGTATCCATTTATCAAAATTCAACAAATAAAAAATAATAAATGAATAATATTGCTTTACAATTAAAAAAAATGAAAAAAGAGAGAAAAACCTGAAATTGGTTTCGGTTTGCGTAACCAGTTTCAATTTCAATGCATTAATATTAATAAATAAATAATAATATAAAATTAAAATTATATGAATATTTTTTGGATTATTTTCTGCAACATCCACTACTCTCTATTCTATTTCTTCTATCCATCAATCATCACACATCCACTCTCTTAAACCTTCTTTTCCAGATCTCTCTCTCTTCTTCTTTTCCGTGATCCTTTTGGTCCATCGTTCTCTCTCGATGTCTATCAACTTGATCCTTTTCTCTTTCTAGAGGAATTTCCTTTTCTTCTTTCTTTCGGCCCTATTTCAAAGCATTTCATTCTCCAGGTATTAATCGCTTGCTATTTGTGCTGTTAATTCGTATTTTCTTGTTATAAAGTTTTGTTCTTTTCGGGTTGTGGTGTCTGATTTTGAGTATTTTACAATTGATTGCATTGCAGATTTTGTTTTTCCACCCAGGAGCTCAACAAAGTTCGTGAAACTCGAGGTAAACATGAATTTCATACTTAGTTCTTTGTCCAACCATTAAGTTTGATTTTTCATGGAAATTTTTATTTTTATTTTTTTTTTTGTTTTTTAATCTGCGTTGATTGTGATTGTGTTTTTATATTTAGGAACAAGATATGATTTTGTTATTGTTATTCATTCATCTTATGTTTCCCATCCTATGTTGTCTAATTAACATCATGCGTTGGCAATTCCTCAGAGAGCTTCTTGTGCTCAGATTTTAATGTATATCTGGTTTATCTGGAAGTCTAGAGTTTCCATTTCCAATTCTTCACCTGACTTTATGATTAAAAAAAAATGAGAAGCATTGAGGGGTGTTTCAATTTCTAATTTTCTGTGTGTAACCTTTATCATGTTCTCTTAGCATATTGAATGGGGTTTAGCTGAGTTTCAATCCATTTTAGTTTCTGGGTACTCAACATGCTATTGTACTACTTTTATGCTTTTAAATTTTCCCTTGATTGGAATTTGGCATATCTAATTAGTGCACATTTGTATCAGAAAACCTGCTAAATATTGTTTCTGCATAAAAATAAATAAATAAATAAATTTCCTTGCTTCTTATTATGATTCTTTAAAGGGAATGTTAGGCCCTTCTTTCTTGGATTTCGTTTTTGGTTGGACCTTGGAGGAACCCTAAGGGTTAGCTGCTTTGCGCTTTGTAGTTGTTAATATCTGGTGTTTTACTCTTAAACTTGTAGCTGCGAGAATGTCAGCATTTATCTGAGAATCTGTATGATAAATTATATGAAAGTGAAGATATATATGGCCAGCATTTGATATTCATATTGCTTCTGAAGAATTGCATCTTATTATTTTTGCAACCAACCAAACTTTTTTTTGTTTATTGAACTTCAAGTAACTGCTTTGAAACTCCTATTTATCAATTTTTAGAAGCTAGTGTATCGCTTTGTGAGCTGAAGCTTCATTGGAACATCAACTACCCCACACTTCTCAAGATATATAATTTAAATTGTTGTGGTGATATCATTGTTTTGGTGGTTCTTGGATATTTGTTGTTTACTTTTTCTTATCCTTTCAATTTGATGTTGTGTTTGACATTTTTTCTTGTTCGAGTAGGTATTTTTTGGTAGCTTCAACAAAGAAACCTAAAGCTACATAAGTTGAGTTAGGAAAGGGAAGTTTCTGGTATAATGTTGGGGGGCAACAATGGTAACCCGCTTCCTGTTTTCCTGGACGAGACTCAATTTCGATATCAAACAAATCCAGCAAATCAATTGCAGTTGTTTGGAAACTGTGAGTTCTCTTCTCCTTTTGGTTTTGTAGTGATATGATTGCTAGTTAGACGTTATACATTGCGTCTATTCTTTGTTTTGTTCAACTTATTTGTCCGGTTAACTAATTTTGAAGTTACATAACATCACTTTATTTTCCTGGATTTTTAGTCAAGAGCTACTTTACATATTTTTATTTTGAACTTTCTATGGTTCTGTCCCTTTCAGTCTTATCTGCCCCAAGTATGGTAACATTACCATTTTTTGTTGAATGTGGATGGACCGATGGAGGAGTGCAATGTTATGGCTTTTGAACTTGTCCTGTTTAGTGTATGTATGCATATTTTTCTTCTTGCATTGCAAGTATGCATTCCCGATGCTGTAGAACGTGATCAAGATTGTTTCTTGTACTTATCCTGGTCTCCTTTCTTATATATTTTGATGTTTAAATATTAGAATATAGATTGCTTTTATAACAGGTGATTGTCTTTGCTGCTGTTATTGTGATATTCTTATTTTATGTTGCTGAAATTAGGAACTATTTCTTCTTCCTTTTTTTTTCTTTCGAAATTTTGATAGTTGTCCAGTTCCTTGAGTTTTTGATTTTGAAATTATATATAAAATAACATTATTAGTACGGAGAGGATAAGAATGCAAAAAACATGGATAAGAGATTGTACAAAAGCCAAAAATGAGAAATCCCTCAAAAAAAGATCATGTGCTTTGCACCAAATGAAAGCTAAGCACCTACTCTTTTCAACAAGACTTGTCCTAAAAATTTGTCATTGAAGGTGTGAGAATTATGATTTAATCTAAGGTAGCAAACAAAGTATTCCAAATAGCTGCTTAATTAATTATACTTCCTTTAATAATTCTTGTATTCTAGAGTTCTACCTTGTCAGACTAGTGATGAAAGTGCAAACTCTGTTGCAGTACAAGCTGGATGCAGTGTTGATCCAGTTAATTACTTTGGAAATGAGCATATCAGTCCCATGATTCAGCCAAACAAAAGAAGCAGGGAAATGGAAGATATCTCGAAGCAGAAAAGGCTTCAGATTTCCTTAAATTACAATGTCTGCCAAGATGATGCTGATCGATCGGCAAGCATTCCGAATCCTAATCCTGTGTCAACAGGATTAAGGCTTTCATATGATGACGACGAGCGCAACTCATCTGTCACTTCCGCAAGTGGAAGCATGAATGCTGCACCCTCTATCTTGCTGTCACTCGGTGATAATATCAGAAGCGAGCTTGATAGGCAGCAAGAAGAGTTAGACCAATATATTAAACTTCAGGTAATATATCTTCGCAGGATTTTGTTTCCCCTAGATAATGTTGGTTGTTAATGTCATTAGGGTTATTGTGATCCATGTTTATGATATTTGTATCCTTCAGGAAGTTATGGATGATTATCCTACTCTACATCAAAAGGGAGAAATACACACATTATTCACTTTCATCTTTGATGCTTTCGTGCTTTTCTTATGAAATTGCCACTAGTATCATGTTTTTTAATATATCATTGTGCTATTATTTGGGCTGAATTTTCTCCTTTTGGTTATTTTGTGCTGTTCTGAGTTTTCATATTCCTCTCTGGACAGAAGGAACAATTGTCAAAAGGAGTGAGGGACATGAAGCAAAAACACATGGCTTCTCTCCTTACTTCGATTGAAAAAGGCGTTACTAAGAAGCTAAAGGAGAAAGATATAGAGATTGATAACATGAACAGAAAAAATAGGGAGCTAGCAGATAGAATAAAACAGGTGGCTATGGAAGCGCAAAACTGGCACTACAGAGCCAAGTACAACGAGTCAATTGTCAATGTGTTAAAAAACAATCTCCAGCAGGCAATATCTCAAGGAGTTGAACAAGGAAAGGAAGGATTCGGAGACAGCGAAATTGACGACACTGCTTCCTACATAGATCCTAATAACCTCTTCAGCGTTGCAGGCGCGCAGCATATGAAATCCACTTACAAGAATTACCAAGGCATGGAGAACCTGAGTTGCCGAGCGTGCAAGGCGAAGGAGGTTTGCATGTTGTTGATGCCTTGTAGGCACCTGTGCTTGTGTAAGGACTGTGATGGATTTATCAATGTTTGTCCTGTTTGCCAATTGATTAAGACTGGAAGTGTGGAGGTATATCTCTCATAAGTCATAACTCGCAAAATGGAAGTACTTAAAAAGAAAAAAAGAATCACTGTTCTCTCTGTGTGAAAAAGTTCATCATAATGTTCAAGTTAAAAAGTACTTGTCACCTAAAAAAAAATGAACTACTTCAAGGGATAGTTCTATACACTTGTGTTAATAACACTACTACATATGCTCCTTGTACCAAAAGCCTATTTCTATGTAGACTTTTTTTCACCATGGAGCTTCACCTAATTGCTGATGAGCTGCATCAATTGTTACAATGATTATGAACAGTGAAATAGGGGAAAGGTAAATGAGTCCTGAGGCTGACATTACTTGTTGAATAATTAAAATAAAAAAGGAAGTAATATTTGTAAGTCTTTCTTAACAAAGAAAATTACAGTTTTTTTTTTTTTTGAAAAAATAGAATTAGCTTTGTTTTTTTAAAGGATTAGCTATTTCCAACCAATACTTTGATTAGTATTTTCTAACTGTCAACCGAATTCGTAATGTTGTATGTTACCTAATAATAACCTATCCCGCTTTTAAATTTAATAAATGGTGGTCACCAACTACACAATTAAAAAGAAACTGAACTACATATTGTTGGTAAAATCTTGTGGAAGTCTTTGCAATTTGCGTAGGCTAGGATTGCTGAGCTGATGCATCTGTGTCAAAATCACAAGTCTGACTCTAACAACTCAAGCATTATCTTCAAGGCAAGCCAGGATATGTGATGAACTCACTTGAACTGTTATATTTGTCTATATGTGTGATGTAAATTCGTCCTTAGTTTGTTTTATACTATTTAGAATTGTGTAGAGCTTTTTGACAAAGTCTTAGACTTGGATGTTCATTACTGTTATGCCATGTCAAATTATAAATTACTCATTGTAAGGAGGCTTAGCTTTGATTTTCAATCAATGAAATTGGCTGCTGTTGACTAACAAATAAAATAATAAAAATAATTTAGTTAAAGAGCGCCTTAAAAATATTGGTTAAAGAGTGAAAGAGAAAAGTTTTTATTTTCTCAATGTAAGCAATGTATTAAAAAAAAATTTGAAAAAATAACATGAATTTAATTTTTGATGTACTGTCAATAAAATCAGTTTTATACGTGCATCTAGTTATATAATGCCACTTCAGCAAAAATAATTATTTTTTACAATAATCGTGTAAATAGTCATAAAAAACGGATATTATTGAACAATTGTATACAATATTTTATATTATCAGTGCATCAAAATTAAAACTCAAATAATATTTAATTTATATTTGCTATCAACATTTTTCGCCCATAATATCCTAAACAAGACCTAAGAAAAGGGTGAAGAAGAAATTGTATGTTAGAACAAAGATCTAATAAAATATGCGTAGCCATAGTGCTGAAAGAATCATGTCCCATATAAAACTGAAATGTAATAGTAGTCTTAATATTCAAGTAACTTTCACCCTCCTTTAAGTGGGAATCCCCTCTTTTTCCACTATCAAAAGCACAACACATTATCGTTGTGCTTGCATTACTTCATTAACAATCCTATAATATTCATAAAAGAGTGAGGAATGCTCCCCATCCAAGCCATCTCTACTGACTCTGTTACTACCAGAAAGGTTGTTACATGGGCTCCCACCAATGACAAGGTCAAACCCACCAAAACGGTTTATCCAATGGCTTATATGCTCTGAAGTCACCCTTTGTACATCTTCAACCTCAAATAGGTTACCCCTTTGTTCTGTCTGTTCCCACCAACAGCGAAGGATGTTTCTGTTGACTTCAGATATTTCCGCGGACACTACATTCTTGAGCTTTATTCCTAATCTATGAAGAGCAACTTCAGCACCTCCAATGCCAGAGAAGAGGGACAGAACATTAACGCCATTTGGATATTGATCCTTCAATACTGAAAGATGATAGGCAACTGTGTCAACCTGAAAACCAATTCCATTTGTTTCCACTGAATTAGTTAGTCATAAAACACCAACCTCTCCTAGATAAAAGACAAAGGTTTAGGGGAAAACATTTTTAGTTATTATAATGGCAAAACATTTTTTATGACAAGCTAAAGTTAAGTGCGTGAGAGGGTATAACACGAAGAAACCTGAAAGGCATTCCCAAGTGCTTTGTATCTATCTGTTCTGCTGATTCCTCCACCTCTAGTGTGATCCTTTGGGAATCCCAGCAGCATCTCATATTCATCAGGTTCAAGGGTTGCCACCTTGTTTTTCCCAACCCAAACCAAGTTCCACTTTTTACACAGTTTAAGCACAGTGTCTTGGACATTTGGAGGAGGAGTTTCAGCACCACACTCTTCAAGGTCTCTTCTTATTTTCTCTGTCACTGTGGCAGCTCCAATGCTTGTTAGAAGGCAATTGAGCTGTGTTCTTCGATCCCATTTAGGCCACCACTTTCTGGTGGTAGGCAAAGCCTCTTGGACAGTGAGGGGTTGGATAGGAAGCAATGGGAAACGGTTTTCAGTGGGGAGATTATGGATATACCCTCTTTTTCTTGTTGAAGCACAAAATAATTTTGAATCAACAAACTCTGGCTGAATCCCATATAGAAAATTTGAGATTTTATTCCAAACTCCTACAGGAGCAATAGCGACGTTTTCATAATAAAAGTATGGTGGACCTGCTAGTTTATCTGGGATCTTTCTTACAACCCTGGGATAGAGTCCTTTTGCTATGCTAAATCCATTTGTTGGGATAGATAGTTCTATCTCCTCCATGTCAATTTCTAAAGGCTTCTTTTGGCTTGTCCTGCACATTCTGCTTTTCTTTTTCCCATTATAGTAGTGATCTCTTGACTGGCATAGAAGAAGGCATAGACCTCATGTCAGAAAACTGCATGCATTACTTACAAGTAGAAACATCAATGATTAATTTGATAAGTTTATAAGCCTCAAACCCTTTTATGCACATGAAGAGAGGTATCATGTATCCTGTTAGGTCGATCTTGAAGATGAGACTCAATTTCCTTTTCTAATTGAGCAGCACAAATGAAATCTGCAAGGTCACTGAGATCTGCTCCAGGACCTGGCAGTGCCAAATGTTACAATAACAATTCAAGAATCAATATTAAACAAATATTGTGAAGAATGGCCAAGCTATTGAAAAAATAAACAAAACTCAAACATGCTAATTACTCATACAAAGATAGCAGAGTACATGTACCGCATTTGTCTATAGCTATCAAAGCTTCCTTGAAAGGGTATCCCATATTCACAAGTATTGACAAGGTCTCATCCTTCTCTGATGTAAAGGCATCTTCCTGCATAAGCATAACCAAGATTTATATATCTAGTGACTGCAAACTTTTTTATCTTAATTAGCAAATGGATTATGTATCTATGTTGCGAAGTTGATTGAGTTTGAAAAGATGTAATCTTTGCCGACTCACACTTAGATGTGTCAAAATTAATTTATCAAGATTATGACAGAAAATCAAAGGTCACACTCAATTAATGAAAGACTTCATTTTTTAACTCGCTGATTCTAGTGGCAATCCAATGACATGACTAGGCTTGCTATGTATTTCGTATATCACAACTTCACGAGTGTTGACTAATTATGATCCGAGTTTTTTCATCTATTATTGTCATTTCATGTTCTATTTGAGTTACAATAAGGATATCAAGCTCAGAACCCCGAAATACTCCTAATCTGAAAGAACCCCAAGGTCTAGCTAACCTACAGAATGCACAAAAATGCATAATATCACCCCTGTTGAGTTTAATGTATAATTGAAATTGAGGTTTAAACAGAGTAAATCCAAATGAGAATACTATTTTACAAGGGATAGGCTATTGCAATTACAAGGATGGAATGAAAGTTATGTGTATCAAAGAAAATTATAGAAAAGAAATCCACCTCAATTTCAGAATCACTAATATCATAATCATCATTATCATCAGATATGTCAATTGTTGTAACACTTTTCTTAGCAAAATCACATGGTTCTCTGAAAGCTTCTCGCATAGGATCGTCGATGGTCTGCAAGCTCGAGGATTCCATTAAAAAAATTAAAATCATTGCAACCCCTGCTGCTAAAGACAATGAAATCACTTGCTGCTAAACACATATTTTTGTACTTCTACTTGACATGAGTCACGAGATAAAATAGATGATAATATCAACAAGATTATCTTCACTTCTACATACTTAACTACTTCAAAGGATCGACAAATATAAATTCACTGAATCATATATGTGAAAATTAATAAGTAGCAGTTAATGATATTTAAAACTCTGCCTATGTTTATTGCAAAGCTTTCATAGCCAGTTCCAAGTCTGGATAAAAAGAAGTTTGTGATAGGTTATCGACAGCCAATGGAAAAACTTTGTCAAACTTTATTAATTAAATAAAACGAAGTGGTTGACTTCAATAGTAAATGGATAAGATGGTGAAATAGTAGGCAATTGACAGAAAGTAGTGTTTTCTCACAGCTGCAAGTGTTAGTAGAGTCTCCAGAATGTTTTCCTCATTGTCTTCTCCTACAACAGTTCGAAACAAAAATAAAGTTGATACCATTCAGATGCAAGGCGGAGTAAGAGTAATGCTTTCCAAATATGTGAAATGAGAATGCACAACAACCATCTTCCTCAATAGCTTTGATCACTTCCTCTACGGAAAACCCCATTCCCAAAAAGTGATGAATCAGCTTGCTGTTCTTGGCACTTGAACAAGTTGAACCACTCTCCTAAACAGAACATTGAATACATCCACCACATTATAGCAACAAGACTGAGAAATATGAAATACGAAACATGAAATTTGAAATTAATATTATGACATGTGGATTAATATTAAACAAGACTTTATACTTGTGTGATCTTAGCAAGTCTATTTGTAACACATTTGGACGCAGGATTTACCTCCACACTGTGTACATTGCTCTCTTGAGGCATGCCAAATACCTCAAGGTCGTCATCACTGTCCCAATCATATTGATTCCTTGAGCTTGAACCTTGTGAATGCTACAAAAATAAATAAATAAATTCAATAGCACAAATAAACACAACTGAAACTCTAAATTGGTAAGCGTAGATTTAGAAAGGGAACATGAACATACCATGAGTTTGAAGCTAAGAAGAAGAAGAAGAAGACGAAGAGTCAACCAATTTTGCAGAACTAGTTTCAAAATCCAAACACTACAGCTGTCACATTAAGGCTATGTTTGGTTGAGGAAGAAAATTTTCCGTGAAAATAATAAAAATTTTCAGTCCAACCAGACATACCCTAAAATGTATCAGAAAACACAATCGTTACTTTTTCTTGAAGCAGTTGAATGAAAATAGCGCAATGTAACAGTAAAACAATGGAAGATTAAACAAGCAAAAAATGATTGAAAAGGTAGGAACAATAGATGGAGAAAAAGCGGAGATAGAGAATGAGAGAGTAGAAAAGGTTACTACGCTAACACGGCGGTGGAATCAGGATTCAGAAGGAATGTGGTGTGTGTATTACCGTACTGTGTACGTGAGTTTTCTTGAAGCAGAAGAAAAGAGAGAAAAAAAAAAATGCGTCGTTCAGTAATGAAAGTTTAGTTCATTTCAAAACATCCATAATAATTTATGGATATTAATCCCATACTTATACAAAAATGAGAGGATAAATTAATCCTTCTTTTATGTATTATTATAAAATAAATTTAATTATATAAATGTTTAAC
>NC_029789.2:24025025-24025414 GCF_000816755.2 Arachis ipaensis
AACATCGGAAAAAAATATATTTTATTTTAACTTTAAATATTATGTTTTAACTAAATTCTAAATAATTAATTTATCACATCATTTCTATTTTTATAGAACTATAAAACTTGAAAAATACTTGCTAATCTTATCGTGTATTTAATTTGTTGTCCAAATCTTATTTTTATATAAATTTTCACTATATATTAGTTAAAAAAAATGATTAGAAAGATTAATTGATTTAATTCTGTTAGGAAACCAACTAGAGGAGTAGCTAATTGGAGTTAATTAGTTGAAAAAATAGGTTCATTATAGAAAAAATAAAAAATAACTTTTTACTATCTTAATTTTTTAAATTTTAAAATTAAAAATAAGAAGAAATTAATTGAATTGGCTTATATTATAGTTAG
>NC_029789.2:24025590-24027966 GCF_000816755.2 Arachis ipaensis
GAGTTCGTTATTATTAGTTTAAATATAAGACAGTATAAAAAAATATATGTCACCTAAATTTTTTTTATTTTTTATTCTTATGTTACTCCTCAGACCTCACTTTCTTTCATATCTTTTTCCTACTCCCTCAAACTCAAAAAATTCTTCTAATTTCTCAATTCTCAAATATAAAATAATAACATCATCTTCCAAACTCAAAAAATTGAAAGCTCCTTCATGGAAGCATAATTAACCTACCAAAACGACCACAAAAATCATTGATCACTTGAGATACTCCTTCATGACACCATCATCGTCTCTCTGAAGTAATGTGTTCATGTTCCTTAGCCTTAGCGATCTCCACTGATGTAGTGTCAAACATTTTCTCTCCCTCCTACTCAACTTTGTTGAGAGTGACCCTGTAATCGCTATTAATAGTGTCATTGCCAACAACGCTTCTAACAGTGGCTTTGTCGTTGACATTGACAATTCCATGTCCACTCAACATTCACTCGGCAATAACTTTTCTGTTGCCCTTGCCAATGATGGCTTTGTCGAAAATTTAGAAGAAACTACCACTAATATTATAAATTTTACACATGTAATAAGTTGAATAACATTAACACCGTTATTTTTTATATTTTACATTATTATTATTATTATTATTATTATTATTATTATTATTATTATTATTATTATTATTATAATAGTATATAAAACTGAGATTCTTATTCTTATTCTATAACATTGATTTTAAACTTTGTTGATGTACATTTGTGAAAAGAAGAAAGGCACAAAAGAAGATTAATGGAGTCTATCTTAAAAGATAATAATTTAATGCTAACAGATTTTTTTTAACTTGTTTTCATGAAACTTTATTTAGTGTGATCTTTGGTTTATGCATCTGCAGATTTTATAAAATAATTATGAAAACATGACTAATTAGATTATTAAAATATTAAAGTGGTCATGACAAAAAATTTTATTTTTACCCTTTTGTTTTTGGATTAATTGGTGTATTAATTAGATATGTGGTTGTGCTTTTGTTATTATATGTCATTGTTCATTTGGCAATTTTTGTTCTATATGTGAAACTATTTCTTTATCATTTTCTTATATATTTGAGATGAATTAAATTTTGAATCTAATTATATAAAAGTAATGAATATTACTGAAATCTTTTTATTATAATTGATGATTTAACAATATTATAATTGAATAGTTGTAAAAAAAACATGAATAAAAAAGGATTAATCTCTACGTACAAGTGATTTTGTTATACAAGTCTTACAAGTCCTCTAATTGATATTACGCTCAAACGCGCTTGTTATGCACATATGTTTCACGCGCCTCTAACAGATTTTTAATTTTTAAAAGGATTCTGTTTCCTTTTTCGAATTTCTTGCCTTCTTTTTCTCTTTCTTTATTTACGTGCTTTTCTCTCTATTCTCTTTCTTCGTTATGACTTTTTATCTGACGGAGGGTGAATTGTCTTATTCTTTTAATTGAATTGTTTTAGTTTTTGTTTAGTTATGATTCATGAATCTGGTTTTTTTTATTTTTTTATGATGGTTTTATAGTTGTATTTGCATTCTATAGTTTATGCTTGTTTTAATATGGTGTATTTTTTTGTGTATTTTGCAGCCCTTCTGTGGTGTATTTTGCAGCCCTTGCTGATTTTGGTGGCTGATTTTAATGTACACGTAACATAACTCATTTTTATATCTGCAGCAAATTTGGGTGTAAAAATGAAGATATTTGGGTGTAATACGAAGATATTTGGGTGTAAAACGAAAATATTTGGGTATATTTTTATTCTGATGAGTTCTGCATAATTCAGAACTCTTCCTCTTCCTCCTCCTCATCTTCTGCTACTTCTTCTTCTTCATCTTCTTATTTCATATTCTCATAATTCTTTTTGGGAGAAAAATCAAACAAAGAAGAAAAAATAGTTGCAAAATCAAAAGAAGAATGAGGAGAAACACGATGATGAAGATGAAACACGCGAAGAAAAAAGAGGAGAAACACAAAGAATGAGGAGAAGAAGAAGGAAGAAGAGGAGGAGGAGGAGAAACGCGAAGAAAAAATGACAGTTGTGATTTTCATCGAGGAAGAAGAAGAAGAGTCCTTCATAATGGTGAGTAGCGCGCTTTGAAAACATGAAGTGGTTGAGTAACGTGCGTGTTTTTACTCTTGAATGTGGGAGTGTAATGCGCGTGTGTTTTGTTGGACTTGTGCCAACTTATAAAACTTGTAAGCCAAAAAAGCTTGTATATGTGTAACATACCTGAATAAAAAATTGATGATTAGAAAAGAGAAATATTCATTAAAGAATAGGTAAAATTTTGGATTGAATTTCTCTAAATCGAGTAGGTTGATAAAGTGATGCAATAATCA
>NC_029789.2:24028553-24036322 GCF_000816755.2 Arachis ipaensis
ATCTCGAATAATTAGTCTTTGAAAAAAAATATCAATTAGGTCCTTCACAATAATAAATAGTGAACATATATGTCTTTTTTTCAATAGATAGTGCGAAATAAAATAAATTTATCTATATGTATTTTATTATCTATGTGTGTTTTGTTGGTGCCACATGAACATGAAAATAATATAGTTTTGAACTGTAAAACATTTATTATATATCTTTTAAGTTTCTATATAACATTTATCAATTGTTCTTTTTTTTTTTTTATCACAAATCCTACCAAAATAGATGAGGTTGCGTTCCAAAAGTTGTTATGTATATTACGATTTTTCATAGATAGGCACGTCACAATAGTTAATGCTATATATAAGTAGGGCTGTAAGTGAGTCGAGTTGAGTCGAGTTAGACCAAGCTCAAGCTCGGCTCACAAAAATTGAGCTTGGCTCATGACTCGACTCATTAATAATTGAGCATATATCTTAAGCTCAAGCTCGGATCACCAAAAGCTCACGAGTTGGCTCAAATTATAGAAACATAAATACGTAATTTATAATTCTATATCAATAAATTATAACTTATGTATTTTAAAAAATATTTAAAAAGATCAATTTTATATATTTCTATCTATCAAATAAATTATAAATTTTTTATTTATGTCCTACATCAAAATTATATGTAAAAAATAAATATAAAATTTTAAATAATTAAGATTATATATATATATATAATATTAAAAATATAGATTAAATGCATATAGGATATGTGTATATATATAATCGAGTCAGCTCACGAGCTAATGAGGTGAGTTTATCCAAACTCAAACTCGACTCATTTAATTTATAAGCTCAATTCCAAGTACAATCTTAGCTCACTAGCTCACGAGCTCAGCTATGGGCTGACTTGACTCACTTCCAACCCTATATATAAGTATTACCGTTAAATTTTACATGATAAATCGATAAAATAACATCATGTGTCTACGGTTTGCTATCATAAAGAATCAAATTAATATTTTTTTTCAAAAATTAATTAATTCAAAATCAAAATCTTCAAGAATCTAATTTTCATTTATTCTATTCTTTTATTATATCTAAATAAATTTTAATTAAATTTTTAATCCTTTAAACTTCTAGTTATATCGATTCAATTTTTGAACCCTCAAGAATACAAAAAACGCTATGACAAAATCAAAATGAACCGAGGCGTAGAACTAAATTTAATTATTTTTTTTTACTTCTCAGCTCCGTTCATTCTAAATAATTACATTTATAATTAATTCAGATCTTCTATAAGTTTCTCAAACTATGACAAACATTTTTTCTTCCATCTAATAGAACAATTGGATGTAAATTTTTTAACTAGACTTATGTGTTGCCACTTGTTAAAAAATAAATGAACGAAACATTTGATGAAAAATAAAAATTAATATTTAAATAAAGACCACATTTCTTTATAATAGTAGTAAGATGAATTGATGATTTTTTCCCGAACATGCGATGAATGGATGATTACAACAATTTCATTCTTTAAACTTTTTTCTTTTTTTCTATTTTGTATATGGTGAGGTGGAGTTAAATGTTAAAGACTTAAAGTGATTTTTTAAGTTATATTCCAGACTTAAAATAGTTTCTTAAATTTATAATTATTTAATTTTATCTTTAAAATTATATTTTGAGATTCATAGTAATTTTTCAGCTAGTTTTCACTTAATACTGGTTATTGAAAAACTGAAGTGGCCTGCCATGCTGGCATATCAACGGTTAGCTGACATGGCAAAGTAAATTCTTTTTTTTACAATGTAGTCCTTTTTTTTCATTTTAAAACCATAAGAATAACTCCAATAAAATCAATTTTGAGTATCACTTTTGACTTCTACAGTAATTTAAATAATTTAAAATTAACACTTACATTAGATACGTATTATCTTTAAAATGATACTAGTATCAGTAAGAAGATACCGTATCATTTTAAAAAAAGATGAGTAAAATGGTGCCACATGTATAATCCATTTATTCCAGACTCGATTCCTGGGTCCCTTATCGGAGCAGCAACAACCCAATCACACAGGCCCAGGCCACCACCACGGCCCAAACCGTTCAGTGACCACAAATGCCTAACCAATATTCAAATTCAAATGCTTCCCTTATCTTAGCCAATAAAGATAAGATAACAACCACAGGCTATATAAAGGGAGCAAAAGGCTCCCTCTGGTACATTACACATTCCTAACCCCTACCTATACCTCTTAGATCCATTCTAATTTGAGCATTAGAGTGTCTTTGCAGGTACCACCCCCCTGCCGCTCTAGAGGTTCGACCCCGTCACCACCAAGGCCGGCGAATCCCTGATCCTTCCTCAATCCGTATCAGCGAAGTCCTGTACGTTGGCGCTGTCTGTGGAAACTTGCCAAGTTTTAGCGGCATGACGGAAGAACACAAAGGGCGGTTCTTAGATCATCACCATGAACCAGATCCACCGAACCCAACGCCCCTACCACGAGTCAATGATCGCCCACCGACCGACTAGAGGATAACCAGTTTTGTGGACACCCATCCGACCCAAGGCAGACAGCAACTACAAGAAGACGACTGCTAATCTAACGAGGCCAGAACAACCGATGGCTTGGGAGAAAAAGAGGTCCAAATAATTCAAGAGCTCTACCAAAGGGTATAAACCATGGAAGGCTGAGTCGCTTCAAAAGAACGATACCAACCGGAACACGCAAGCAAAGCAATCTCCAAGGGCATATCACGACAAGAAGCCATGAACGAAAGATCACCTAACTGGCACCACCACAGACGCCGAAATCGCAGCATATCCCGAGAATGCGAACGTCAACACGACGACGACGAAAGGAGGTACTAGAGAGACTCCAAGCGAAGGAGGAGCGAACACGTGATAATGGGAGCCACCCTGTTCACTGAGAAAATCCTAAGAGCCAAGTTACCGAAAGGTTTCGACAAACCAACCGACACGAAGTACGACGACACTAAAGACCCACATGAACACCTAATGGCCTTTGAGGTCAGGATGAACCTAGAAGGAGCTGCCGACACAGTTTAGTGTAGGGCCTTTCCGGTAACCCTAGCTGGCCCAGCAATCAAGTGGTTTAACACCCTCTCGTATGGCTCGATAGCCAGTTTCGACAACGTCTCCAGGAAGTTCATGACATAATTCACCATTAGAATCACAAAAGCGAAACACTCGATCAGCCTACTCGGAGTCATACAATGACCGGATGAACCCACAAGGAAGTACCTAGACTGATTCAACGACAAATGATTGATGGTTGACGGGCTTACAAACTCAGTGGCCAGTCTATGTCTGAGCAATGGGCTAGTGAATGAGGATTTTCAGAAACAACTCACCCGGTCTGGACAATGCATGAATTCTAGAATATGGCAAGGGAATACATAAACGACGAAGAGGTAAGCCAAGTCGTGGCAGCCAATAAACGGCACCACGAAGCCACCTGGTGCCCAAAGAAATCCCAAAAGAGCATTTCAAATCCATCAACCCAACCAGCCACCTAGGGTGGGGAAGTTCACGAACTACACCTTCCAGCCGGCCCCAATCACAGAGATCTACCACCAGATAGCAGCGTGAGGCATCCTCCTGGGAGCCAGAAAACTAAAGGAGCGAACAAGTAGTGACAAAAGCCTGTACTGTGATTATCACAGAGGATATGGACACAGGACTCAAGATTGCTTTGACCTTAAAGATGCCCTCAAACAAGCCATTTGAGACGACAAACTCTCCGAGTTTGCCAAAATTATTCGAGAGCCCAGGAAGGACGCAATCTCGAAATGGTGAGGCCGATGCACCAGGAAAGCCCGGAGACCAACCCAACGATAATAATAAATGTTATCACTGGGAAAGACACATTTAAAAAATTCAAATCTGCACTGAAGAAGGATCTTCGAGTGCTAGCCGTAAAAAACAAAAAAAGAGCCCCCTCCCTCTTGACAACAATAATGTTCTCCCCTGATGATTGCCAGAATAGCACTTCGGCAGAAAACGCCCCTTTTGTCATCTTAGCCAAAGTCAGAACCGGGTTAGTAAAACATATACTGGTAGACACCGGAGCCAACTCCAACATCTTCTTCAAAGAAGCCTTCAACAAGGTAGGACTCCGAAATGAAAATCTAGAAAGCTACCGTAATAGGGTAACCGGACTCGAAGCAACTTCCTCAAGCCAGACAGATTTATAGTACTGCCAGTCACCATCGGAACTAGAAGCCAGAAGAAGACCACACTCTCTGAGTTCGTGGTCCTAAAGGATTCTACGGCCTATAACATCATCCTCAACAGAAAGACAATCAACAACCTCTCCGCCGGCATATTTACTAAATTCCTAATCATGAAGTTCCTAGCGGATGACGAAACAATAGCAACCATACACGGCGAAAGGAAAGTTGCAGTGGAGTACGACAACACCATTCTAGCCCTCTGAAAACGATCCCGAGATGCGGCAGGAATCTTCCTAGCCAACCTGGACGCCCAACAAGTCGGCCAACCCAGACCAGAATTGGAAGGAGACATGGAACAACTACAGATAGGGCCAACCAAGGATGAGTTCACCTTCATTAACAAGAACCTACCCTTTAACTTTAAAGTAAACTCACGGAACTCCTTAAACAAAACAGAAACCTTTTTGCCTTTACTCCTGCCAACATTCCAGAAATAGACCCAGATATGATGTCTCACCATTTAGCCGTAGACCCAAAGGCCAAATCAGTTGCCCAAAGGAGAAGGAAGATGTCTGTTGAACAAGCAATTGGGGTCAAAAATCATGTCAAGAGCCTGCTTGAAGGAGGCTTCATTCGGGAACTCTCGTACGCAACTTGGCTGGCCAATGTCGTGTTGGTAAAAAGGCAGACGACAAATGGCAAATGTGCGTCGACTACATGGACTTGAACAAAGCCTGCCCAAAGGACACCTTTCCCCTACTAAACATCGATGGACTGGTGGACACCGCCTTAGGACACCAATATCTTATCTTCATGGATGCGTACTTGGGATACAACCAGATCCCTGTGCACAAGCCGAATAAAGAGAAAACAGCGTTTGTAACCACTGAAGGCACTTATTCTTACAGAGTCATGTCCTGCGTGCTAAAAAACACCAGAGCCACCTATCAAAGGCTCATCACGAAAATCTTAAAAGATCTCTCTGGAATCAAACTGGAGGTTTACATTGACGATATACTGGCCAAAACAGAAATAGGCGAAGAACTCATTGTCGATCTCAAAGTTATACTAAGCATCCTGAGGAG
Organism: Arachis ipaensis; assembly: GCF_000816755.2. Lineage (NCBI taxonomy): Eukaryota > Viridiplantae > Streptophyta > Magnoliopsida > Fabales > Fabaceae > Arachis > Arachis ipaensis. Next base: position 24,033,815 of record NC_029789.2, read on the forward strand.
GCATCGGATGCCCCTCAACTCGGCCAAATGCGCATTTAGAATGGAGGCTGGAAAATTCCTGGGCTTCATGATCACTCAATGAGGAGTAGAGGCAAACCCAAAAAAATGTCGGGCCACCCTCGAGATGACCAGCCCTGCAAATCTCAAGGACGTTCCAAGGATGATCGAACGACTCGCCGCCCTCTCATGCTTCCACGGACCCTCGGTCCAAAGAGTCATCCCTTTTTTCAAACTAATGAAAAAGGGCATAAATTTTAAGTGGGAACTTGAATGCGAAGAGGCCTTCCAATACTTCAAAAAGGTTCTAGCAGAACCTCCCTGCTCTCAAAACCCAAAGCGGGAGAAACGTTGTACCTTTACCTATCCATAACGGAAGATGCATTAGCAGTAATCTAGGAAGACGAATAAAAAACACAAGGGCCGATATACTTCATAAGTAAAGTTCTCTAGAATACCAAAAGACGTTATTCCAGACTCGAAAAACTCCATGCACTGCTCACGGCATCCTGACAGCTCCGACAATATTTCCAGGGCCACCCTAACACGGTCTGGACTGACCAGGCCATCAAGCAAGTCCTCCAGAAACCAGGCCTATCGGGGTGAATGCTTTCCTGGTCAGTGGAACTCTCCCAGTATGAAATTCAATTTGAACCCAGAAACGCGATTAAAGCTCAGGCCATGGCAAATTTCATCGTGGAGATGTCCCCTAAAAATAAAGCTCTTGAACAATGGAAACTCCATGTTGACGGCTCGTTAAATAACAACTCTGACAGAGCAGGGATAATATTGGAAAATGAGAACAGGATCACAATCGAGCAATTAATTCGATATGACTTTCTGATTTCTAACAATCAAGTAGAGTATGAAGCCCTCCTAGATGGACTAACATTGGCCAACGAGATCAGTGCAAGAACACTGGAGGTCTACAGCGATTCTCAGATAGTCAGTTCACAAATAAACAGAAATTACCAAAAACGAGACGCTCTGCTGCAACAATACCTATCCAAGTTTAAGGAGTTGATCACCAAATTTGACCTGGTGTCTATTCGGCACATTTCCAGAGAAAGGAACGCAAGAGCCGACTTACTCTCAAAGCTGGCGAGCACCAAGTCAGTCTCAAGAAACCGCTTACTAGTCTAAGAGGTCATCAAAGAACCCTCCGTCGCGACCACACCCTCGACAAACCTGACCTTGACCAATCAAAACTCATGGACCTTCCCAATCCTCATGTACCTCACAAACGGGGAACTGCCCGAGGACCCAAAGGAAGCTATAGGTGAAGCAGGAGGCTGCAAAATACACCACGATAGTGGGACAGTTGTACAAATGAAGAATGTTCCAACCCCTCCTTAAGTGCATAAAACCCGACGAAACGGACTACATACTTCACAAGATTCACGAAGGATGCTGCGGATGTCAGGGGAAAAACCTTGGCTCAGAAAGTCATCCGAGCCGAATACTTCTGGCCCACGATCATTAAAGATGCTCTCCGGTTGGTCAAAAGCTGCAAGCAGTGCTAAGTGCATGCCGACCTCCACTAGGCAGCCCCTCACCAACTCAGTACGATATCGACAGACCACCCCTTCAAAACTTGGGGAACTGACCTCGTAGGACTTTTTCCCATGGCTCCCAGACAACTCAGATTTCTCATCGTAGCCATCAACTACTACACAAAGTGGATTGAGGCCGAAGCACTGGCCGCAATCAAGGCCAGCCAATGCCGAAAAGTTTTTTGGAAACAAGTCATAACCCAATTCAGAATCCCAAAAGTTGTGATCTCAGATAATGGGACCCCGTTCACTGACAGACATTTTAGAAAATTCCTAGAGGGACTCGACATCTCACAGAAGTTCAGCTCGGTTGAACACCCATAGACTAACGGCCAAGTAGAAACGGCCAACAAAATCATCCTAAAAGGGCTCAAGAAAAGCCTACACAAACCCAAAGGATTGTATGGTGACGAGCTCAATTTAGTTCTCTGGTCATACCAAACATTACCACAAACCAGGAATGGAGAGACCCCTTTAGGCTAACATACAGTTTAGAGGCCGTCATCCACGTAGAAATCAGGGAACATAGCCCTCGAAGGACCATAGGAGGTCACGAAGAAACAGCGAAATGAGGTTTCGTAGACGAGGCTAGGAGTATAGCCCACCTGCAAGAACTCTCCTTGAAGCAAAGGATAAGTCTACGGTACAACCAAAATGTCGTGAAGTGAGATTTCAAGCAAGTGGACCTGGTTTTATGACAAAACGATATCGGCCCCTCGACACCCGGAGAAGGAAAACTAACTCCCAAATGGGAAGGACCCTACCAGGTTAAATCCATAATCGAGAAAGGGAGCCTACAAACTGTAGCGACTCAACGACACTGAGATACCCTAGTCGTGCAACGCCGTAGACATTTGCCGCTACTACCCATTGACAGACCTTCCCGAGATGACAACTTAGGTTTTTTCTTTTTAGCTTTAATTCTTTTATCTCATATCTTTTATTAATTATTAAGTTC
>NC_029789.2:24036343-24044482 GCF_000816755.2 Arachis ipaensis
CTTTAATAAAAAGTTTATTTAAAATAAAATTTCCTTTTGAATTTTTAACATTTTTACTCGAACAGATAGTATGAACAAACACGGCTACCACCGGGGCACAATTAACCCCGAGGCCAACGAAACAGATATCTCAAGAAACTAGCAACACGTACAAATTCATCCTGCCAAGATGCCTAAAACACAATTCATAACAAAACGACCAAAACAAGACAACAAAGACGTTCAAGTCACCGACTAAACGGCTTAAAAACAAAAAGAAATTGTTGCATCAAAAAACAAGCAATATATATGCCGAACAGATGGCTTACAAACTTATAAGATAAAGACAAACAAAATTATTCTAAATCCACGATCGCCCCATCCCTCACGGTCTAGAAGACCCCTATGACTAACACGTTAACATCGGGTGCCAACACCCGAACCTGAGCCTTCAAAACCTCCTCCGTTGTAGAGATCGTGTCTTTTGCATCAGTAAGCAAACCTTCATTCTCCTTATTTAGCATGGCAATCTCAATCTTTAAAGTTTCCACATTGGCAAACAGGGAAGCGACTCTCAACTCAGCATCGGATGCCCATTTTCGCTCCCGAGACACTTGGGAAAAAAGCAAAGTTTTCAACTCGGAGAGACGGAGGATCTCCGAACCAGAATCCTCACCATCCTTCACAGGCTTCAACCGAGCAGCCTTCAATGCCCCCAACTGCTCCTTCAACCTACCAGATTTTGCTTGGGATTAGCAAAGCATGCCATCCAAAAGAGCCACTTGAGACAGCAATATTGACTCCACCTTCATAATGATAGCAGCCAAGCGAAGGATAGCGTGGTATAGGACTTCGCCTGACCGGCAACGTCACAATCATGGAAGAAGTCCTTAGTGCCTGGCAGGAGGTGTTGATCGATGAAATAGGCCCCTCCTCTTCCATGTTCTCCCTGCTACTCACCTCAATTGTTCTCTTCCGCTTCTTACTATATTCTGGAATAGGAACCTCTACGACCTCAACATTGACCCCGGCAGCAGCCGCCTCACCCGCATGATCTTGTTTGGGCATAAAGGTTTAAATTAGTCCCTACGTGTTGCGCATAATTCTGTTTTAGTCCTTAAGGTTTAAAATATCCTATTTGAATCCAAAAAAGTTTCATTTAGTTTCAATGTAGTCCTACCGTGAGGTCAAAATTAAATAATTAACGAAATGTCCTACATGACAGCAATATAAGAACAAGGTCGATAATCTGGAGAATAAGTACAAGTACAAGCTCTAGAGGTACAAAATCAACCGTGGATACATCAATACATTTATTTATCATTCTCTTTAGTTCTATAGAAATATTTCATTTAAATTGTAAGAAAAATAATAAATAAATACATTGATGCATCCACGGTTAATTTTGTGCCTTTGGAACTTGTACTTATTCTTCAGATTATCCATCTTATTCTTATACTGCTGTCATGTAGGATATTTCGTTAATTATTTAATTTTGACCTCACGGTGGGACTACATTGAAGCTAACTGAAACTGTTTTGGATTCAGATAGGACAATTTAAACTTTAAAGACTAAAACAAGATTACACCCAAACGTAAGGACTAATTTACTACTTTACCCTTGTATTTATTTAATTTAAATATAAAAAAAATCTCACCTCACACTAGCTACATATATATAATTGTGATTCGTGACAGTGGCTTTTTTACCTAAATGCGCATCTAAAAAACATTAATTCCCAAAATGCGCATGGCTGGAAATGTTTCTGTAAATGCGCATTGCCATTTTGTGGCCTCTGCCCGTGAAATAGAAATGAACTCTATTTCAATTATGGTGCCCACGAAATGGGCAATCCATGTCATGCCAACCACACACGAAATGGCTATCCCATTTCCATGAGGGCAGCAGCGAAATGGAAGGAGGAACTCAGAGCAGGCATCAGCGAAATGGGTGTACGGCTGAGTTCAGAATCCATGTCTCCTGTACCGCACACGAAATATCACAAATTTGTGTGTACTGCACACGAATTGGGACAACGGCTAGGCTATAAAAACCCTTTGCCAGCAGAAGTAAAGCCACATTTCTCACTCTCACTTCTTCTACCCTTCCTTCTTCTCCGAAAATTCCACTCTCACAGGAGATACTTTCACTAATTTTTGGGTGTCATAATGGCATCTGAATATATTTATGTGGTCATATATCCTAACGGTGAAATTTCGTATATAGCTGAGGGAGTGACCTTTATGTGTGACGACCCACTTTGGATAATGATTTCCCCACAGTCGTGTCTGCAACAACTTAAAAATATGATTCTGATGAACACTGGGCTGATTGAAAAAAAGGAGATCAGTACGCTCATTTACAGGATGTCCGTTGCTGTAGCAAGTTCGTTTACATATCAGAAAATACATATTAAATCTGACCAGCACGTGTCGATGATGTTTTCATATCATCGTAGTATCAGAAGCATCTATTCGATGGAACTCTGCGTGAAGCTCCAAGATGTGGGGGGCAGCTCATCTAGTTCGAATAACGTGGAGGAAGTGCGAAATTCTGGTGCTGGTGAAGGCATTCTATTTTTGGACATAGGTAGGGGTCATAGTCCGTCTTTTAATGCCTTCGTGGCCCCCGCCCAAAATACAGAAACACCTGACCGACGTCCCTTCCCGAATGTCCATGTTGCGTATCCGGAAGGAATGGCCGACGGGTTGGCTGACTCATCTGAGGAAGACGAGATTGAGAATGATAGTGGAGAGGAAGCAGAGGTTGTTCCGGAAACCCAACTGGTTCAGGGAAAAAGGGTCATCCCAAGTGTTGTTGAACCGATCAATGTTGCAAGGGTCGGAGCTCTTTCCAGCGGCACCCCCGACCATTACCTGCACCTCAGTCTTGGTCCAATGAACTCGACAAATGCGGAGGACATACCCAGCAACTATGGTTTGACCGGTGAAATGGAGCTAGAGGTTGGCCTGAAATTCCTGACTAAGGATGCAGCAATGCTTGCTGTTAAGAACTACAACATCCGTCGAAGTGCAGAATTCAAAGTAGTGGAGTCAGATCATACTAGGTATGTTTGTCGATGCAAACTTTTTGGTGACCAATGTTCCTGGATGGTGAGGGTTGCGAAGACGAGGGCGTCCAGATTTTGGGAAGTTCGAAAATACCAAGGGCCTCACACTTGTTTGGCGTCTGCGACTTCGCAAGATCATGCTCAACTGGATTCAAATGTCATATGCCAGCACATATTCCCCATGGTTCAAGCAGACGCAACCATTTGCATAAAAGTGTTACAGGGGTCCGTGGAGTCGGCATACGGATACAAGGTGTCTTACAAAAAGGTTTGGCTAGCGAAACAAAAGGCAATAGCGAGAATCTATGGAGACTGGGATGATTCTTATAACCAGTTACAGAGATACTTCAATGCGTTGCAAACCTTTGTTCCAGGTAAGCCTATCTATCGGATTGCATACTAGTTTTGTAATAGTTTTCATGCTCTTACGAATTTGCAATTTCGTCATAGGGACAATTGTTGACCTACAAACCCGACCATACTATGCGGACAACACCCTCGATCGTGAAAGCGTCATGTTTCATCAAGTATTCTGGTCATTCCTATCGTGTGTCGAGGCATTCAAGCACTGCAAACTTCTAGTTTCGGTTGATGGAACACACCTGTATGGTAAGTACACGGGTACCTTGTTGATGGGAATAGCACAGAACGGAAACAACAACATTCTTCCCATAGCTTTCGCGCTAGTGGAACGGGAGAACACAGATGCATGGTACTTCTTTCTGACCAACTTAAGGAGATATGTGGCTACGCAACCAGATGTTCTACTGATCTCTGACAGGCATGCTACCATAAAGGCTGCGCTGGAGCGAGAGGGTTGTGGCTGGGAATACAATGTTTACTGTGCCCGACACATTGCGTCCAATTTCGCAACAAACTTCAAGAGTAAAGAAGCCAAAAGACATCTTGTTAGCGCGGCATACTCGAAGACCCAAGAGCAGGCACAATACTACCTAGAGTTAATCGGCAGGCAGAAGCACAGGTTTCATGTGGCCAGATCTTTTCACAGTTCTTGCAAAAGGCAATACTTGCCAACAGGGAGGGAATCACGCAGATGCTTGTCATATCACACGACAGGGCGACGTCGATCTTCACCGTCGATGAGATAGCCAGCGTAGGGTCTCAATCCAGATTCAGAGTATACCTCCGGCAAAGACGGTGTGACTGCGGCTACTTCCAGGTATTGCACTACCCATGTGCCCACGCGCTTACAGCATGTGCCCATGCCAGGCTTGATTGGCAGTCTTATGTCGACGATGTCTATCGGGTCGAAAATGTGTTCCGGGTATATCAGATGGAGTTTCCCCCATTGCCTGATGAGGAAGTGTGGCCACCCCACGAAGGACAACTTCTCCGTTCTAATCCCCACCTGCGACGATCGATGGATGGCCGACCTGTGTCGACAAGAATTCGTAACGAGATGGACGACGTAGAGCCTGACCCGGGAAAGCGATGTGGAATTTGCAGGCAACCAGGACATACTAGGAGACATTGTCCTCATGTCACTGGCACTTAGCGGCGTGGCTGGGTCGGAGATTGAGTGTTGTTATATTTTCAGTTTACTTAAATTCTCGTTTCTAGTCGGTGTCATGTTATATGTTTTAGGATTAAAAAGATGAATGCAGTATTTTCTTTTCTTGTCAAATGATCACACACGTTTGCAACCAGTACAACATGGACATTAACAACACCGAATTTAAAACATAACAACACAGATAACCGTAAAAAGTTACAACCACGAAGTCCGACACACTAAAACATAAAAAATTACAAACGAAGGAAAAAATACAACCATCGGACGATAACAACTCACCTTAAAACCATAACGTGAACTAGTGATGGTGTCCACCATGTCCCAACCTCCCACCTGTACCACATGAAGGTGCTCGAGTGTCGCGGCGGGGACGTCCTGCCTGTGCCTCCTCCCCCACATCATCAGCCCCCGCATACGATAAACGACGGCCCTCTAACAACGATGGCTCGAACGGGCGCATCTGGGATCCGGCCGTGTCACCTACAGAAACAGATCTCCTCCTTCCGACAGGGGGGTGACTACCTGAATCAGACGGTCGAAGTGCAAGTCCTAAGTCGGTGGGTGTGCGTGGTGATGCCTGAGAAGGAATGAATTGATCTAGGCCATCAAACAAAGATGAAAAGTTTGTCCAACCAACTCGATCCATAGAGTCAATCAGGTCCTGTGTACCTCCCCCTGCGATGAACCACCCTCCTCGTAGGTACTATTGTAAGGCATATACTGATGGATTGTGGATGACTGAAAGGGGTCCTCTGCGACGAACGGCTGCGGGCAGTAGACATCTCCCGGGAAATGCACTTCCACCGGTGGATGATCATGCTGAGTCCAAACATTAACCTGACCTGGATCCGGAACTGGAGAGTCTGGGACCTGCATCTCATCAGCTTCGACAGCCTGATGTCTTCCACGGCGGGAATGATGGCGTCTCCTGTCCTGTGGAACTGCTGGTAGCAGAACAACTGGGCCTCTACCGTACTCTGTCGGAGCTCCTCGAGGAATATCATCTCCTCGGGGATCCTGGAAGGCCTCCGGGGGTGACAGAAACCTCTTTGTTCTCGAGCAATACCACCTGTAATAATCCTGACTGGGATGCAAGGTATCTGCCCTATCTATCTCTAGCCGATATGATACAGTCCGTCTATTTGCCCATACTTCAAACCATGTCTGCAGGCGGATGGGCCACCATCCATCGTCGTTGCGAGCCGACTGGCGATGGAAGGTGTCTATGTTTAATGGAGGGCTCGGTGGACCTTGTTTGCCGCCGAATTGCCGCATGACTCTATCGATGTTAACAATCTCGATCCAGCGGAACAGAATAAGTGGCACGACCGCCGTATAGAAATCCCCATGTGGAGCACCAAGAAATTCCGCAGGCACCCTCGACAAAATCCGTGCATCCCTGTATGGCATCCACAGAAACTACAAAATCCGAGGATCATTTAAACAGGTGGACCAAATTTCATGGGACAAAACAAATTCAAGCGAGAGTCATGCAACAGGAATAGTTACCTCATCCACCTTCAAATTGTCCAACCTAAGCCGGTGCCTTTGTAAGCGTTGCTCGGCGTAGTCATTCTTTCCTCTCTTGCCCGCCCACCTGCGAAAGAACACAATGATCTCATAACCACATTAAAAAAAATACGCAGAGGAAATAAGAACACAAAGCACAGATACAGAAAACATGCAAGAAAATAATTTACGTTGTAGCTAACGGAAACGTGTATGGGCTCGTCACGTCCGGTGCCCAAAAAGGAAGCCTGAAGTATATCCAAGACATCTACAGTGTATGACAACCAGACATTCCCTCGACGTTATAATCAGTCGCTAGGCACATGCCTCTATACAACCAACAGAGCATGGTACTACCCCAACTATATGTACTAATGGCTTCATAGTTTGCCAGGAGAGGAAGATAACGTACGTGAACCGTGTTGTTCGCTTTGTCAGGAAGTAAAATGTCACCCAATAGGTACATAATGTAACAATGTGCATACCGTACGAGGGCCTCCTCGGGAGAGTCAAGAAGCATCCGTTGCAGTCTACTCCTGAGCCACTTCAGTTTAATGTTATACTTTGTGGTCCCAACATGTCCGTCAGGAACTTCTCCAAGGAGTTCCTCACACCATTGCCAAATATCCCTCTGGTGGAACTTACTCCATGACCTTAGAGTGCCGCTCACCAGTTCACCGTCGATTGGTAACCCCACCTGCATGGCAACATCCTCCAAAGTGATAGTACACTCACCCCATGGGAGGTGGAATGTATGGGTCTCAGGACGCCATCTCTCCACAAGAGCGCTAATCATTGGGTTGTCGTACTCAAAACGCTTTATCAGAGACACGTAATAGAAGCCGGCTCTTCTTAGATACGGCTCCAGCATCTGCCTCCTAATCTCTATGCTAGGATCTACTTCGTCTACAGAGAAAACATCAACCAGCGTGCCATGCGGAGTCAGCACACGTGCCGGCTGAAATTGAAATAGATCAAAACACAATTATATAGTTTACAACAATTTCTTAAATTATTAACAAAATTTTTTTTATTAATTTTAATTAAAAAAATAAACTCACCTTAACATGTAAATGAGCAGAAATATGAAATTCATCCAACCTATTAAGGTTTTCTTTCACATTAATTTCACTACCACTCATTTTTTTAATAATAAAATTACTACTCCACCCCTCTTTTTTTTTCACCGAAGCAACAAATAAAAATCTCTCCTGCAACTTACTACTTCACTCCTCTATTTTACCTTGGTCCCCTCCCTTCCCTTCACCTCCTTTTATATCCTTCACCCTCACAACACAACAATAAAATTGCCTCACTTTCACCCAATGCATGCTCGTACAGGAACTGCAACACTGAGACTTGCTGCTTTGACTGCCCCCTCCATTTCGTGCCTGCCACACTTGAGAATGGCCATTTCGTGTGTGCCTCCCATGAAATGCCCAACTCGTGGATATCATATGTGAGTTGGGCCATTTCGTGTGTGCCATCAGTGAAATGGTGCATTTCGTGTGTGCCATGGGTGATATGGTGCATTTCGTGTGTGTCATGTGTGGGGTGCTCCATTTCGTACCTGAAACAAATGAAATGGTTTGTGTCAGTGGCCAGAACCTATTTCGTGGACACCCCACTTGATATGTATCCCATTCCCATTTCGTTGGTGATACTTGCGAGTTGGCAGTGTGCATTTTCAGAAAGATTTTCAGCCATGCGCATTTACGTAAAAAAGCCCCCAAATAACACTATGTTGTTATCACCAAAATGTTATTATTTGTTTGCTAAACTCAACAGTATCGTTAGAATCAATAATAAAAAATCATTTAATTTTTTTAATTAATAATAATATTTTTAAATTTAATATTTTTAGATTAATTTATTTTTTTTAAACAAGTGGACAAATTTTAGTTAAAAAAATTTAATAAAAAAATATAATTTTATTATTATTTTATATAATTTACTAAATAAATAAATATATTTATTATTTAAATATGATATTATATTAATAAAAAATAAAAATATTTATTATAAAATTTTAATTTATTGATAAAC
>NC_029789.2:24045056-24046803 GCF_000816755.2 Arachis ipaensis
CCACACTTGAAGAGGCCATTTCGTGTGTGCCTGCCATGAAATGGCCAACTCGTGGATGACATATGCGAGTTGGCCCATTTCGTGTGTGCCCTCCGTGAACTTGCCCATTTCGTGTTTGCTATGGGTGTAGTGGTGCACTTCGTGGACACCCTTTGCGACATGCTCCATTTCGTGGACACCCTCCTTGAAATGTAGCCCTTTTCCATTTCGTGGGTGATCCTTGCGAGTTGGCAGTGCGCAATTTGAGAAACATTTTCAGTCATGCGCATTTTGGGAAATAAAGTTATCTCCATGTATATTTACGTAAAAAAGCCTCGTGACAGTTCTAATGTCTAGACAAACTGAGTAACATATAGTGCAGTTTGTCTGATATTAAGCGAACTGTACAAAAAAAAAAAGAATATCGATAATTAAAGCCATTTTAATATTTTTAGGAAATAATAAATTTTTTAATTTATTTCAGAAAAAATACCACCCTTGGTCGTGCACTTCCCGATTCCTGCAACTCCAACAATATTAATAGTGCGTTAGTGACTTGTTAATAAATTTGACGGTGAGACAAAATTGAAACGATTTTAAAACGTTAAGAATTTAAATAGGACAAAAATATTGGGGACAAAAATAATATATTACGAATTTAAGATTTTTATTCATTATAAAATACTTATAAAATGACTAATAAATTAAATGACTAGTAGATAAACTTCCAGAAAAAGAAAAAAAGAGCATGATACATATACAATAAAGTTAAAATTAAACGTTTTTTTCGCTAATGTACCGTACTTTCTTAATGTTTAATATTTTATTTTTTTATTTTTAACTTTGAAATAAATTTTAATTTTATTTTTAATAATATCAATTTTTTATGGTACATAGTTATTCAATTATCAATTATTCACATCTAAGTAAATTAAACTTAATCACATTACTTTTATTCTAAATAAATTTATTTTTGTTTTATAATTTTACTCTTAAAGATTTTTACTCATCATGAAATTTTTATAAAATGACTAGTACATCAACTTACGAAAAAGAAAAAATGATACATATACAATAAAGTATAATATAAATTGTACTTTTTGTCTCTAATGTGTCGAAATTCTTTAACGTTTAAGAGTAAAAATCTTTAAAAGTAAAATTATAAAAAAATAAATTTACTTAGAATGAAATTAATATAATTAAGTGTAATTTACTTAGATGTGATTAAAAAATAATTGAATAACTATGTACCGTAAAAAATTGATATTATTGAAGGATAAAATTAAAATTTATTTCTATATATTATTTTTGTCCCCAACGTTTTTGTCCTATTTACGTCCCTAACATTTCAAAATCGTTTCAATTTTGTCTCGTCATCAATTCTGTTAACAGATTCCTAACGGCTGGACAACATCGAGCCAATTTTAAAACATCAGGAACTTAAATAGGACAATTTAAATATTAGGGACAATTTTGAAACTTATCTCAAACGTTGAGAACAAAAATAATACTTTACTCTTTAAATAATTAAAGTTGTTTTATTAAATTAAAAAATAAAAATTTGAATTCTAATTTTTTTTCTTGGGTAACTAAAACACGGGAATGTGAAGTTGAATTTAATTAATAGAACCAAATATATTATTTAGTATTAAGTTTAAATATTAAGATGTTCTTTTAGGAATAGATTACTTAAATGAGTTAGAAAGTAAAATTTTGAATTTTAATTTAAAACAATAAAAAATAGGAACAAATAGTTACTTTTTTTAAA
>NC_029789.2:24052672-24067742 GCF_000816755.2 Arachis ipaensis
CGGCCGCCCCGCCCCGCCCCGCCAACTAAAATAGGTTCAAAATGCTAGCCCGCCCTGCTTTATGGCGGATTGGCGGGCTAACCCGCTTCTTTTTTTTTTTGAAAAATAAAATTTATTAAAATTAACCAAAAAATAATAATTAAAAAATCAAATACAAATAAAAAATAGTCAAATTATAATATAATTTTTTTTACTATTTTTTTTTATTTTTAACTTCAATAAAATTGTTCAAAATAATATTTGTCAATAGAATCATCTTTATTTTAAAAAATAAGTCACATAATTTGAGTATATATACGAAATTGTAAAATAAAATAAATAAAGTTAATAACTAAAAGAAGAACAAAAACAAAAAATAAAAAAAAAAAGTGTTTAAAAATTCTATAATTATTAATTTTATAACAGTAATCACTCTTTTATTTAATTAAAAAAAAAGAAAAATAAAAATCTTCGGCCCGGCGGACCGGCCCGTCCCGCCCCGCCAAAACCCGCCAATTTGGCGGTGCGGGTTTGGCGAGTTTTTGTAATTTGGCGGATTCCAAATCCTAACCCGACCCGCCTTTTTTAACGGGTTTAGCGAATCGGCCCGACGGGCTCGACCCGTTTTGCCACCCCTAATAATTTTACTACTTATTCCAAATATTTTGGGTCAGTAGTTGCATTTTTCTCTTACGGTAGGTGATGTAGATGTTGAAGCGGTTGGTGCAGCACACTTGTCAAAAAAAAAAAAGAAGTTGGTGATTGACCAAGGAAAAAAAAAGGTTGGTGTATCACATATAAAGAAAATTTTTACATTAGGTATCTGCAATTCGTTTAGGTTCAGATGGTAAACTTCCATGAGGATTGAGAACTAATATTTTGTAATCTACTTAATATATTAAAATTGAATTTTTTTTCAACTAATAAAGGTGACGTATCGATCTCTCATGACTCTATTTTCTTTTCAAAATGTACTTTCTTATTTTCTATTCTAAATTATTTTATAAAAAAATATATTTATTATAAAAATATTATAATTAATATTTAATGAATAATACATAGTTATACTAATTTAGGAACATATCTTTATTTTTAGAAAATACTATTTATATAAAAAGTTAAACATAAATTTATAATTCTAATTGCTATAAATATGATACTAACGTTCATAGTGGTAAAATAATATTGTAATAATTAATTTCTATAATTATTTTGTACTACTAAAAGCTATATACAGTGTTTCTTTGTGGTTAGTGAGTCTAAAAATCTAAGAATCAAAGCATTTTTTTCTAATTTGTTATTCTTTTTTGATTGAACAATTGTTTCTAAGGAGTTTTGTAGGTCAAGTTCATGTCACATTCCCTCTACGTTTTCTATGTTTATCCAAAAATATTCGAAGTGGAGCATGTAATGAGATCGAATTTCTTCAATTTAGGTTCAATTTTGAAAAATTTGTGCCACCTTGAAGATGCAATTCAAAGATTGGTACTATATTTAAAATTTTTTTTCTTAAGCTTTTTGTATTAAAAATAATTTTATAACATATTGTATTTTTTCAAAAACTACCGGTCTTTTGGTGCATTAATGCAATGCCATTGAAGAGAATAAAAGTCAATTTAATTTGACAATTTTAATAAGAAGATAGTCTGAATTTGTACCGATTCTAAGTATTCGATCTTATGATGTTATTTCGGTTGGTTGTTACGAGAATTACTCTAATCTATACGTATCTAAGGATTAGAATAGATTAAATATTATTTAAATAATTTAGTTCTAATATTGGTAGTTGATTAAATTAGTTTTAGAGAAATTTAAATTGTTGTCCCAATTTATATATTATGACCAGTGGCGGAGCTTGAAACAAAATTTTGGGGGAGCCAGATAGAAGATAATTGTCAAGATGTTTTTGATATGGACCTCATTTAAAATAATCTCGTCTAACCTCATCTCTCTAATTTGGGTGATATTGCCAAATTTAAAGCCGTTTTCCAGGGTCTCGTTCCAAAAAATTAAGATCAAACTCATCAGATGCAACTTTTTGAACGTTTAGAGGTTGTATCTCACTTTTTTCATGATTCATTAAAGTAGAAGAACTATCTATATGCGTTGATATTGTAAAAGTTATATGTTCTCCTTCTTGAATATTAGCCTTCCTCTTAAAAAATGCATCAATTCTTTGATTTTTCATGATTATTTTATATAAAAATTTGAATATATATCCTGTAAAATATGTAAAAAAGAAGTTAGAATGACAAATATTAAAATTTATAATATTTATTGAATTTTTTTATCAATTTATATAAATACAATAATATCAATACTTATTGAATATTCTAATATTTTTTATCATATAAAAAATTAAATTAAATAAACAGTAAAATATAAAATATAAAATGTAAAATGTAAAATGTAAAATAATACTAAATTACATAAATAAAAAATACCTAACTTTTTATATTTGAACTCAAAGGTAGAGAAAGTGTTGCTTATTGAATAGATAGCTGCGAAATGTGAATACACTCAGTTAAGTCCAAATCCAACATGTTTTGAATATTTAAAATTAAAAATTACTGTACAATAAAAGTAAAAGATGAAAATTGAACTTTGCTATTTTAAGTCATAGCAAAGTATTTAAGCCAATTGAACTAATTTTTTTATTTTTTGAAGAAGAATTACTAATTTTTTTCCAAAAGTTTAGGGGCCATGGCCCTCCTTATCTTAACTAAGCTCCGCCCCTGATTATGACTATTCTTTATGGATACGTTATTTTTAAACTTTTTAATATGATTTTTTTAAGTTTGTTTTCTTTTTTGATATATGTATCACCTTTTTTTTGTATTTCAGATTAGTAATGCAATTATTAAGAGAAATATAATTCATCAATAAATTAGAATGATTAAAAGTTTAATTAAGATTAACTAACATCTGTTTTGGACACAAGATTGATTAATTAAGATTAAGGCGTAAAAAAGGAAAAAGAGTCATAATACGTAGTTTTGCTTTCTTTCTAATATATAAAAATACGTGAAAGAAAAAAAATTAAAATATCACCATTTAAAAAAAATTGTTAATCATACATATGAAAAGAGATTGGAGAATATACATGGATATAAAAAATAAAAAATTATTACTCGATTGTAGAATAAAAAATAATCATATATATATATAAAAATAATCATAACAAAAAAATAGTGCATAGTACGAATTATTGAACAATTTATTATCATGTACATGGCACGGATTATTAAACAATTTCTCATGTATTTTTTTTCCAAAATAAAAATACTATTTTTACTTATAATTATTATTCTTTATCAACTCTTTCATTTAAACACTAATATTATTTATTAATTTTTTTATTTTTATTCCTCACATTTATTAAAAATTTCTTTTCAATAATTTAGGTATTAATTGTTGTTATTTAATTAACTTATTTTAGGTATTTACTTATTAAAATTTTAGGTATTAATTATACCTCAATCATGGTATTAAGACTTTGAACATAATTTCAATTTAATTTTGGACAATATCTATTACGGCCTGGTCCGAGCAGTTTACGGGCCGGCCCGACCCGAGCAATACCCGACCCGAACAGTCGAGGGCGAGATGCTCAGACTCCGACCCGAACACGCGTCCCTGACATGCATCCCTGACAGCTTCGCCACAACTGTGCAAGGGAGGCCTCGAAGAAGGTGGGCCTATCCCTGCAGGGCCCACCTCTGACACGGTATAAATGGGAAGGATCTACCCTTCCCCCAAGGTACGTCACATACCAATCTTCCCCTTTTTTCGCCTGCACACTTGACTGACTAGAGCGTCGGAGTGTCTTTGCAGGTGACACCCCCTTTCACATATGAAGAGCTCGGGACCTCGTCTACCCCCAACCCGGAAACGTACAACCAGACGACTTCCCCTTCGTTGACTAGGATACTTATCCGATCCGTCCGGTACCCGACCTACCGAACATTGGCGCCGTCTATGGGGAGGTCCATGGACTTCGTACTGGTCCAAAGTGGAACAGGCCGCGAGGCCGAGCCCGGAGAGGACGCTGCCGCGACTACCTCCCAGCAGCGCACAAGATCCCCTCCAAGACACCCAACACAATCTCGCGAGGGACGCCCCTTCGGGGGAACTGGCGACAACCACGCCAGAATAATGCAAGAACTGCGCCACAGGATGCAAGACTTGGAATGCCGGCTGGCAGACAGAGAACACGACCAGCACACCCCAGAACAAAGCCACTCCCGCTCTCACTCTAGGAGCCACTCCAGACGCACGCCCATCCCCCAGGCTGAATCTGAGAGTGCTGGAAAAAGAGGACGCGCGAGAAGATGCCACGACCCCGTCATTTATGCCAGACAAGAAAGGTGGCGCACTACAGGTCGAGGAACCGAAGATGCTCGTCGGGAGGACGACGAAGGAAGAACGACGAGAACACGGGGACCCGTGATAATGGGGGCGACCCCATTTCATCGTTCCATACTCGAGGTCCGACTGCCAAAACACTTTGACAAGCCAACGGACATGAGGTACGACGAAACGCAAGACCCGCTGGAACATCTCACGGCCTTTGAGGCCAGAATGAACCTTGAGGGAGTGGGAGACGAGGTAAGGTGCCGCGCCTTCCCGGTCACCCTGGCGGGGCCTGCAATACGGTGGTTCAATAACCTCCCGCAGGGCTCGGTGACCGGCTTCGCAGACATCAGCCATGCCTTCTTAGCCCAATTCACGACCAGAATTGCAAAGGCGAAGCACCCAATCAACCTGCTCGGGGTGACCTAGCGACCTGACGAGTCGACCAGGAAATACCTAGACAGATTCAACGATGAGTGCCTGGAAATCGACGGGCTGACGGACTCAGTCGCAAGTTTGTGCCTGACGAACGGACTCCTGAACGAGGACTTCAGAAAGCACCTCACCATGAAACCAGTGTGGAGTATGCAGGAAATCAAATGTGTGGCCAAGGAATACATCAACGACGAAGAAGTGAGCCGAGTCGTGGCCGCCAACAAACGGCAGCCCTCTCACAACCAAGACCGGCACCGCAGAAACAAAGAAGGACAAAAGGAACACGCCAGAGACGGCGGCCCGAGCAAGGCTCCCAGACCATTTCCTCGTGTCGGGAAGTTCACCAACTACACTCCCCTCACCGCGCCGATCATGGAAGTTTATCAACAAATTGCCGAAAAGGGGATCTTGTCGAAGCCCCGACCACTGAAGGAACGAACAGGGGGAAATCGAAGCCTCTACTGTGATTATCACAAGGGCTATGGGCATAAAACCCAAGACTGCTTCGATCTAAAGGACGCACTGGAGCAGGCCATTAGGGATGGAAAGCTAGCCGAATTTTCCCACCTCATTAGGGAGCCGAGGCGACGGAATCGCGACCACGACAGTGAGGATAGGACTCGAGCACCGAAGCGACGCCAAGAACCGGAGGACGACGACCGGGGCCTCACTATAGTGAACGTGGTAACAGCTAGGAATGCAGCACCTAGGTCAAGGTCGGCACACAGGAAAGACGCCAAAGTCCTGGCGGTCTCCTCATCCTCTACGCGAAGCACTAGGAAGCTCCCACCCATTTCGTTCGGCCCGGAGGATCAGTGATTCGACGAGATCGGAGAGAGTCCTCCCATGGTCATAACGGCCAGAGTAGGAACCGGTCTCGTCAAACGAATCCTTGTAGATACGGGGGCAGACTCGAACATCATGTTCCGCAATGTGTTCGATGCTTTGGGCCTAAGGGATGCCGACCTACAGATGCACCAGCACGGTGTCGTAGGGCTTGGCGACCATTTCATCAAGCCAGATGGCATAATCACCCTGCCGATCTCACTGGGACAAGGACAGGGGAGAAGAACGGTAATGGCCGAATTTGTGATCCTACGGGACTCCACCGCCTACAACATCATCCTGGGGAGAAAGACAATCAACGACCTAGGAGGAGTCATCATCACGAGGATGTTAGTAATGAAGTTCATAACTGAAGAAGGGTCAGTAGGATCTGTGAGAGGAGACCTGAAAACGGAAGTCGCTTGCGACAACGCCAGTCTCTCGTTAAGAAAAAAGTCTAAAGAGGCATCGGGAATATTTCTCGCTGACTTGGATGCCAGAGTCGATGACAAACCAAGACCCGAACCCGAAGGGGACCTGGAGAAGTTTAGGGTCGGGAACTCAGAGGAAAAATTCACGTTCTTGAATAGGAACCTCCCCCATGAGTTAAAAGAACCTTTGATGGAAATTATCAGAGCCAATGGCGATTTGTTTGCCTGGACACCTGCCGACATGCCAGGCATAGACTCCGGTCTCATGTCGCACCACCTAGCCATCTGACCGGAAGCCAAATCAGTGGCCCAAAGGAGGAGAAAAATGTCTCAGGAAAGAGCAGAGGAAGTGGCCAGACAGACGGCCGGCCTCCTCGAAGCGGGGTTCATCCGGGAGCTGGACTATTCGACCTGGCTATCAAACGTGGTCCTGGTAAAAAAGCATAATGGGAAATAGAGAATGTGTGTGGACTACTCCGATCTCAATAAAGCATGCCCTAAAGACTGCTACCCCCTTCCCAACATTGACGCACTCGTCGACGCGGCTGCGGGATACCGGTATCTGAGTTTCATGGATGCCTACTCCGGCTACAATCAGATACCGATGCACTGGCCAGACGAGGATAAAACGGCGTTCATAACGCCAGGGGGGACCTACTGCTACAGAGTGATGCCGTTTGGCCTAAAGAACGCGGGGGCAACGTACTAGAGACTGATGAACAAAATATTCAGCAACTCATCGGCAAGACGGTGGAAGTTTACGTGGATGATATCCTCACAAAAACCACCCGCCCTGACGATCTCATAAGCGACCTGGAGAACGTGTTCGCATCCCTTCGACAACACGGCATGAGGCTCAACCCGCTTAAGTGCGCCTTTGCCATGGAGGCCGGAAAGTTCCTGGGATTCATGATAACCCAGAGGGGAGTGGAGGCCAACCCTAAAAAGTGCCAAGCAATACTCCAGATGAGAAGTCCGGGCTGCATCAAAGACGTTCAGCGGCTGACGGGAAGGCTCACAGCGTTGTCCCGTTTCCTCGGTGCATCGGCAGCAAAGGCCCTACCCTTTTTCGCTTTGATGAAGAAGGGAATAGCATTTGAGTGGACCCCTGCGTGCGAAGAAGCTTTCAACCACTTCAAAGAGATTCTAGCAGCACCCCCAGTGCTTGGGAAGCCGAAAGCCAAAGAGCCACTCTATCTGTACCTAGCCACCACAGAGGGGGCGCTCGCAGCGGTGTTGGTGCGGGAAGAAGGGAAGGCCCAGCAACCGATCTACTTTGTGAGTAGAGCACTGCAAGGGGCAGAACTCAGATACAGCAAGCTGGAGAAGCTGGCACTGGCACTTCTGGTCTCCTTCCGCCAATTGCGATAGTACTTCCAGAGTCACCAGGTGGTCGTGAGAACAGATCAGGGGATTCGTCAGGTGCTCCAAAAACCTGATCTAGCAGAAAGGATGATGACCTGGGCCATCGAATTGTCCCAATCTGACTTGAACTACAAACCTCGACATGCAATCAAGGCGCAAGCAATGGTAGACTTGCTGGTGGAGGTAATCGGGAATCCAACCGAAGTCACGAACATACGGTGGAAGCTCCATGTAGACGGAGCCTCCAACCAGACGTCTGGGGGCACCGGGATTATCTTAGAAAGCCCGGCCGGAGTCATCTACGAACAGTCGGTCAAGTTCGAGTTTTCCGTATCGAACAACCAAGCAGAATACGAAGCCCTCCTGGGGGTTTGGTTCTAGCTCAGGAAGTTGGGGCCACGAGGCTGGAAGTATGCAGTGACTCGCAAGTCGTCACTTCGCAAGTGAATGGAAGCTACCAAGCCAGAGACTCACTGCTACAGAAATACTTAAAGAGGGTCAAAGAGCTGAGCAAACAATTTGAAGAGATCACGATCCAACACGTTCCAAGGGAGAGGAACACACGGGCAGACCTCCTATCCAAGCTGGCGAGCACAAAACCTAGAATCGGCAACTGCTCCCTCATCCAAGGCATCACGAAAGAGCCGGCAGTTGCCCTCCACCTGACCAAAATAAGCCCTTCTTGGATGGACCCCATCACTGACTTCCTGGAAAGCGGCAAACTTCCTGAGGATGAGAAGGAAGCCAAAGCGTTAAGAAGAGAAGCCGTCAAATACACGGTCATACAAGACCAGCTATTCAAAAAGGGACTCAGCCAATTTTTGCTGAAATGCTTACACCCCGACCAGACGGACTACGTACTTAGAGAAGTCCATGAGGGGTGCTGCGGCCATCACATCGGGGGCAAAGCCCTAGCAAGGAAGCTTATCCGAGCTGGATACTACTGGCCAACAATGATGAATGACTCCAGAGAATTCATAAAAAAATGTGCGAAGTGTCAACAGAACGCCAACTTCCACAAAGCTCCAACTTCCAAGCTGAGCCTGCTGACGTCTACCCGACCTTTCGCACAATGGGGAATCGACCTCTTAGGACCCTTTCCGGTCGGCCCAGGACAAGTCAAGTATCTCATAGTTGCCATCGACTACTACACCAAATGGATAGAGGCTGAACCACTGGCCAGCATATCCTCATCCAATTGTAGAAAGTTCCTGTGGAGGCAGGTGATAACCCGATTCGGCATCCTGGAGATTGTCATATCAGATAATGGGACACAGTTCACTGACAAGAAGTTTGCAGAATTTCTCACCGGCTTGGGGATAAAGCAGAAGTTCTCCTCGGTTGAGCATCCCCAGACAAATGGACAAGTGGAGTCCGCAAATAAGGTTATCTTATTAGGTCTCAAGAAGCGTCTAGATAGCAAAAAAGGTGCATGGGACGACAAGCTCGCCTCGGTCCTCTGATCCTATAGAACAACCGAACAAAGTTCCACAGGAGAAACCCCCTTTCGCCTAACATATAGAGTCGATGCGGTGATACCCGTAGAAATCGGTGAGCCGAGCCCGCGGTTACTTCTCGCAGGAGTAGAAAAAGCAGTAGACAAAGACCTGGTAGACGAGGTCAGAGAGATGGCCCACTTATCAGAGGTAGCGCTGAAACAAAGAATAGCCCTACGCTACAACACCAAGGTCCTCAGGAGGGAATTTGAGGAAAGGGACCTTGTCCTGCGGCGCAACGACGTCGGGCAACCGACCCCGGGAGAAGGAAAGCTGGCAGCAAACTGGGAATGCCCCTACAGAATTAAAGAAGTGCTTGGCAAAGGCGCCTACAAGCTGGAAAGGCTCGACAGCAAAGAAATCCCGAGAACATGGAATGCAGGTAACCTGAGGAGGTTCTATTCATAGCTTGGGCGCACCGGCCAAGCGGCCTGACGAGCTAGATAGATGTTTACTTTTACCAAATGTTATTTCCCAATGGTTTACTTTTATCAAATTCCTATCGTGTTCATGAATTCGTTTAGCTAACGACTAATTTTTACTTGTCTAAATTCTTCCATCTACTATTCTCCAACACGTACCCCACACAATCGCGTTCTTTAACGGCAACCCGGGACTGATCACCTCGGGAGCCAGTCGGATCATAGCCATAGCTAACGGCCGCGATAACGTGACCAAGGCGGTTTCAACCATGCTACCAACGTAAACGGCAAAACGGACACAAGTAATAAGTCCACACCGGAACAACGGTAACAAAAAACACAATACTAAACAAACAAGATAAAGGCAATACTTTAAAGCCGACCAGGCGACCATTAAAACGTAGCAAAGGTCTTAACAGTTGCAACAAAAGTATCTTACAAGGCCAAACAAAAGCAAAAGTTACAAGAGTTCACTTTCGGGGCATATCAACAATCTTGCCGTCCTGAATTGTTTTGAAGACCCCAATAGCCGACGTGTCGAAGTCTGGAACCACGATCTTCACTTGAGCCTTGAGAGCCTCCTCAGTTATAAAGATCACGTTCTTTCCTTGCACTTTAGTCGCCTTGTGCTTCTTCTTAAGCTCTTCAAGTTCGGCCTGGGCAGCCTTAGCCGACGAAACGGCCTGGTCGCGCTCCTTTTCCACAGCAACCACACAACCTTGCGCGGCATTGAGCTGGCTCTCCAGATTCATCTCCGCTCGGTCAAATAGGAAACGATGGCATCGGAGGCCTTCATCTTTTCCTCAAAGGACGCAGCCCTCTCCTCGGCACCCTTGCGCCCTTTCTCCACCTCGAACAGCTGTTCCTGAAGCTTCTCAACCTGGGCCTTGAGTTCGTTGTTGGCTTTGGCAGCGGTTTCAAGTTTCCTTCGCAATGCCTACATGCCCGACAACTCGAACTCGGCCTTCCGAGCTATCACAGCTCCACGAAGAAGAGTGCGATACATCCATCTCGCCTGGGTCGCGAGCTCGGTACCGAGAAAGTTGTCCTCCGTACCAGGGATCAGCTGATTGTCTATAAAGGTACCGGCATCGAAGTTCCTCTCCATCATGGTGAGAGTTCCTTCCGGGCTAGAGGAGGCCCTCTGCCTCTTGGGAGTAGGGACAAGCTTGAAATCATCATACTCCCGCTGGGTGGAGGACGACTGCCCAATACCAGCCGCCTCCTTGAGAATAGGAGAAGCCTGCGTCCCAGTGGAATTCTTGTCGGACATCGCGGTGTCTTAAGGAGAGGGCACAGCTTGGCCCCCCTTCTCCTCGGCAGGGCCTTCCGACTTCCCGTCGACCTTCTCGTCCGTCTTCTCCTCGTCGCTATCCTCTAAAAAGGTCTTGACCAAACCTTCAAGCCCAGTTACCGAGGCAGACATCTCCACTACAGCAAACAAACAAATACGTCAGTTGTGAAGTCGGGAATAACAAACAATGATAAACAACACAAAAGTATAAGACAAAACGGCTCACAAATATAACTCCTGGCGGCCTCCCGTTCACCTATAAGGAGGTGGGGGTTCACGGGGTTCTTTCCAAAAAGCGCAAACAACACGTCGACAATCCTCTTATTTACAGGGGATATTCCCTTGTAGGTCACTTTTATGAAGGAGTTGGACCCCGCCCCGAAACTCCAATATGTCGGGATGAGGCGTTCTCCCTCTAGCGACAACCAAAAGGGACGGCGACCTTTGACAGGGCGAACTTTGAAATATTTGTCCTTGAACCCATGATAGGAGTCCTCGAACAAGCCAAATATCTTCTAACCTTGGGCAGATCGGAAAGACAGGAACCCTTTCCTCGCTTTCCCTTGTTTGGAAGGGTTAGTAACGCTGAAGAAGAAGAGAAAGACATCCACCGATGCCGGCAGCTCGAGATATTCACAAATCATCTCGAAACAGTGGATAGAAGCCCAGCTGTTTGGATGAAGCTGCGACGGGGACACGGATATCCGATTAAGAAGCGACATCTGGAAGTCGGAAAACGGTATGCGAACGCCCACCTGGGTGAACATGGCTTTGTAAAACCATATCCAGTCGGGAACCCGGGGGGGAATGAAAATTAATCTCATACAGCCGCTCATTGGGGCAGGATTGAAGACCTCGTAATTGGCCTCCTCGTCTGTCCCCCCACAGAGATACTCGGCTTGACAAAATTCCGTCAACTCCTCCAGATCCATCCTATTCGGCGAGTCCTTCACATCGGAGGTCACCCAGGCGTAAGGGTCGTAGCTCGCGGCGGAAGGGGAAGCCTGGGAAACGACGCGAGGCATACCTACAGTGGGGGTACCACTCCGTTAGTCTATGAAGTTGGGTGCCCAGGAAAAACCCAAAAACTATGTCCATCCTATTCAATAGTTAAGATCAGGCATGGCTAAAGTTATCTATCATGCAAGCTACCTAAAAGCCTAACCTGGAATGGTACCCCTCCCCTAACACATCTACTTGGCACTAAAAAGTCATCCACCAACAAAAATCAAACAAGACAGCAAGAACACAAAGCAGATACAAACAACAAACGTACAACAGTGAAGCAGAAAAGAGAGAGGATCAAAGATTACCTGAATCAGTTGCGAAAACTGAGAAGGAAGAAGGAAAGATGCACAGAGATGCTAGGATGAAGCTCTGGGATGCTCTGGGATTTTCTAGGTGAAGAAGAATGAGATAGTAGGAGCAAGAGTGTAAAGGAAAAAGATCAAAGCAAAACTGTTTAAAACTGCCACCCAGGAAGCGCGAAAGACCTGGGGGCAAAATAGTCTTTGCATACGGGGTTTTCCAGCCCATTATGAGCATTAAATGCCCTGCGCGAAGAACGAGGTCGCTCCAACAACAAACAGACACGCGCACAAGAGGCACGTCTACCCCACGGATGGCCGGCCTGACGACACCACGCGAGAAAGGAGATGACGCGCCACCAACTATCCTCTCGATCGTTGCTGGCACGTTGGGGGCACTGTTACGGCCTGGCCCGAGTAGTTTACGGGCCGGCCCGACCCGAGCAACACCCGACCCGAACGGTTGGGGGCGAGACGCTCAGACTCCGACCCGGACACGCGTCCTTGACAGCTTCGCCACAGCTGTGCAAGGGAGGCCTCGAAGAAGGTGGGCTTGTCCCTGCAGGGCCTACCTCTGACACGGTATAAATGGGGAAGGATCTACCCTTCCCCCAAGGTACGTCACATACCAATCTCCCCCTTTTTTCGCCTGCACACTTGACTGACTAGAGCGTCGGAGTGTCTTTGCAGGTGACACCCCCCTTTCACATCTGAAGAGCTCGGGACCTCGCCTACCCCCAACCCGGAGACGTACGACCAGACGACTTCCCCTTCGTTGACTAGGATACTTATCCGATCCGTCCGGTACCCGACCTACCAAACAAAATATATATATATAATTCAACTAATTTATTCTAAAACTAAATTTATAATTTTCACATAGTCTTTATTCTATTTTTTTCATACCTAATGACTATTGACTACGATCCTATTAATAGTATCACCTATAGTAGATTATACAAAGAGAAAGTATGAAAAATAAAGACAAGAATTATAAGGCTATAAAAAATTCCATTCAAGTTTGACAAGAGTAAGACGGTTTACATAGAAATAGTTCTGATAGATGATAAGATTAATTGATTCATTTACTAAATTTTTTCAAGTAATGCTAAGTTCAATTTATAAATAGAGTTTAATTTTGATGCACTGACAGTGTAAAGCGTTTTACATAGTCGTGCAATCACATCCGTTCTTTTGGATGACCATTCACACGGTCAATGTGAAATGTATTTATTTTTATTGATGTGTCATTACGTAATTGGATACACGTGTAAAACTACTTTACACTGTCAGTGCATCAAAATTAAATTCTTATAAATATTTGTAGTTCATATTTTAAGTTAATTTTATAAGTATACCATTTCACAAGTCAAAGACAATTCTTTTTAATAGCTTTGTAAATGCTAATAGCTTTTATATTTAATTTATTTTGCAATACGATAAAATTTATTGTTCAATCAAATCAAAGACAATTTTTTGTAATAGCTTTGTAAATGCTAATAGCTTTTATATTTAATTTGTTTTGCAATACGATAAAATTCATTGTTCAATCAAGAATTATTTGACAAAAATATTTGAGAATGAATTGGTAGAAAGGAAAGTTTATGTCTTCTCAAATTTTGAGATTGAGAAATCAAGCGGAATATATCTTCTGACGGTACACACGTGCAAAATATCTTTTAAGATGGAGTCAGGTATAGTATATTTGGTCGATGATCGTAAAATTCTGGATAATCATTTTAATTTGCTTGCTCGTGCTGATATATTGAAACAAACAAATGAACTATTCTACTTATTTGGTACGTAATTAATTTATATTAACCCACACAAAATTATTTTCCTTTTGATTTTAAGTTTTGCCAAAAAATTGTATAATAACATCATTTTATCGATAACAAAAATTTTAACAGTTTATTTATGAAAATATTTGAAATTGTATTGTGACTTTTTTTAAAGGTATATCATTTTATTAATATACTATTATTAGTTTTATCGTTTAATATAAAATAAATCAGTAAATTTTTTTTATTTTATACACGTTCGAAGTTATAATTTCTTATATTATTCACTCATTTGTCCTTAATTTGGTACTTTTAATTCAATTTTTTGTTCAATTAGATATTATTAGATTCTTGACTAGAAAAAAAACTCATATCATGGTCAAAAATAGGGAGAAGTGACCAATACATTGTGATTGATCTTCATGATTTACAGTATGTAAAATTTTAATATGAATATTTCTTTAGGTTATAATTATGTGTTGTGGTGCAAATTTTTTTTTCTTTATATATTACTACTTACTCCCTTAATTCTCGCTTTCATTCAAAAATGAGAAAAAAATTTTATTGTACACTATGAGATCAATTTACAATCCAATTACTTGCTCATCTATGTGATCACCAAGTAACAGAATACATAATTTATTCTCTAATTTATAAAATTTAACAAAGACATTGGTAAACATATTGGTTTCACATTTATTTATATATTTTATTTATTTATGTTATATTTGTAATTATATTATATCTATTTTTATCAATATATTTTTTTAAAAAATATCGTTAGTATTAGTACATTGTGTATTAAATAAATTAAATGATAGAAACACGTAACTATTTTCTTTTTCAGTCAAGATTAAGTAAAATACTGTAATTTAGACTTGCAATATCAACATATTAATAGTAAAATGAAGAAAAAATATAATATTATATAAAAATAAAATTTAAATCATAATTATAATTTATGATTTAAATCATAATTTAAATGTTTTAAACGGGATAATTTCATTTAGAGAATTCATAATTCAAACAATTAATATCACATTAACACTTTCATGTGTTTGATCAAATTAAATTGCACTATATGGGGCTTGTTAACTCAAGTAACCATAATAAGCCCACTAAAATTGCTGGCCCGAAATGAAAAATATAACTAAAACTAGGACCAATTGGCAGCCGAGGCCTTGGATCAATGGCAGCATCACCTGCTTCGCTGGGAGTTGCACCCGGATTTGAATCTTCAGTGAGGAATATAGAATCCATGTTAGTAATATTCATGTAGTGTGTGTAAGTGTGTTATGTGAGTGTGTAATACATGAGTGTAATACCTAGAATTGGGAGTTGTCCAATTCACTTGACAAAAAAAAAAAAAAAAACTAGGAACA
>NC_029789.2:24067800-24071397 GCF_000816755.2 Arachis ipaensis
AATTGCTATTATTTAGTGAAGGAAAATAAAGATAGATTCTATTGGATGATTGATTTGTAGCGGTAACAATGTTCTTATTCGGCTTCATGTTGATGCATAGCGACACACACATGAATTCTGCAGAAAGAGTTTATAAGCCTGCAAAGACATTGACAATGTGGTCCACTTTGTAATCAATTGGGACCAATTGACTGGATGGATAATTTACTCCCAAAAACAAGCTTTGCTAAAACAACATGAAAAAATGGGGGCAAAAGAACAAAGAGGATATTATTGGCTTCTCTTGGCTTGACTCTTTTTGTTGTGGTGGTATCATGAAATTCTTAACAAGACAACTCATGTTTGATATTTCAAACAAAAAATCATAATGCTTGCTCTTGTGGCTTAGACTTATTTTATATTTTAAGTTGTAACTACTAATCTGTTTGTATTTCTGAGCTGGTAAGGTCCTCAAACTTTCAACAATGTTATTATCAATACTGCATATATTTTATCCATGATCGAATTTTCTTAATTTTTCTCTCAATTAATTTTATAAATTATAATTTTATTAGGACCTATATTGTTAGATCAAATAACTTTTTTTTTTTTTGCAAATGTATAGTTCTTGTCGATTTTTGTTTAAATACACGCTGAATTTTTCCATAATCCATAGTGCATACTAAATTCCTTTTTTCCACTTTTTTTTTATTAAATTTTGTTTATGGATTTAAATCCATGAAAATTAAATGAACAACAAAATTTAGTGTCTTCTAACTGGATTTATTTTAAATAAATATATTTTATTTATAGATATAGATAATTTGTAGCACATTTATCAATTTCCATTTCCTTTATATATTTCATTTACAGTGTAAACAATTAAAATTGTTTTTCGTTTACAATAGTGTAAACGAGATATGTATATTATTACAAAAAAAATTATGATTAAAATAATATTCATGGTATGATTTGGATCAATTTACAAAATAAAAAAAAGATACAATTTAGGGTTAAGTACGATTTTGGTCCCTAAAGTATAGGCCCACAAATTTTTTCGTACTCAATCTTTTTTGTATACAAAATCATCCCTAAGTTTAACTTGATTTTAAAATCGTCATTCGAATTAAAATACCCTTATTCTTCACCAAAATACAGTTTCTATTTTTCTTGTAAGACCCAGAACTTTTGAAAAGTCTTATTATGATCAAGTCTCAAATCATATAGTTATTTATAGCCTTAATTTCGGAAATCATTTTATTAAAGATAATTAAGGCAAGTTTTGATTTATTGAATTTGAGACGAGTTATGATTTTTATCCAATTTTATAATTATTGGGTTATTTTCTATATTCAGATTATGAATTTGGCAGTTATGAAATAAAAGGGGTTTTACATGATTTGGATTAAATAATTAATATTTTAAATATTAATACTGCTATTTTGGAAAATAGAGAAATTAATTATATTATTTCTAATTTTTAGATTTGGACCTTTTATCGAAAATAATTTGTGAAAATGATGAACAAATGGTATTTTATATATATAATTAGTGTTGGATTTACATTGGGTTTCAATTACTATATTTTTCCTAATTTCATTTGAATTTACCAAATTGCCCCTAACCATAAGTTTCAAAAATGAAACCCTTACCCTGAAAAACCTAACCCGACCCGGTTTCCCCACAACTGCAGTAGCCCCTCCCTTCTAACAGCAGCGGCAACACACGCAGTTTCCTTTGATTTTTCTGAAAGAAAGAAACAAAGAAAGGAGAGATTTGAGAAGGGGAGGGGGAGGTCTGGAAGAAAGAAGGCAGGGGAGGCCTTGTCACCGTCGATCCACTACCTTGGAGCTCGCCGTCGAGCTGCTTTGCGGCGCCGTTCATGGAGTCACTAGTTCGCATCACCACCGATCATCGTCGAGCCACCGTCAGGAGCCGAACAGCGAAGGAGAAGGACGCAAGGCAGGGGCCGACGAGACAGAGGAAGGGCGCGCGTGTAGGAGCTCAGCCGCGGGAGAGGAGAGGCGCGTCCGAACCTTCACCGCCGTTGGAGTCGTGCAGAGAGAGACGCGAAGAGGGAGAGCAGTCGCAAATCCAGATGCGTCCTCACCACCGCGGGAGGAATCGTCGCCGTCGCCCTGGGGTGTAGTCCGCCGCTGTCGCCAGTGGAGGTCCCTGCTGTGGAACGGAGGTGAGAGAGAGAAGCAAGATGAATTTCCTCCGCTTCTGGTGCTCTGGTCCGCCGCTGCCGCCGCCGGAACCCTTGGGCGCCGCCGTCGTTCTTGTTGCCATTAAAGGAAGCTAGTTGCCGCCGCCATTCAGATCCGCTACGGTCTCTGTCGGAAGCCACCATGGGAGCCATGGAATGAGGGGTTTCTGCCACCTTTGAAACTCCATTACTGTTGTTGTCATGGCCGCCACGCCGTTGGCTGCCGGGATCGGTATTGTGGCTGCCAGAAATCGTCTTTTCTTGGTAAGCGTTTGGTTTTCGAAACCCCTTAAAGTTAGTGCCCTGTTATACTTCGTTAGAGATTCTGAGATGTTGGTTACACAGGGTTGAGTTCCGATAAATGTACGTCGAAACTAAGGTTGTTGTTGAGCCGCCGGAGCTTTTTGCTGCTACGGGGCTGTTGTCGGGTCGGTTCGGAATCGCAACTGTCCCTTTGTGTTATTTTGGTAAGTAAGTATATTTCGAAGAGCCTCGCGTTAGTATTTTGTTGTGTATGGTTAATGAATATTAGTTTTAATAACATGGGGTCGAGTCCTGATTATTGTATGTTGCGATTAGTGTTGCTATGGTTATTGCGAACGTGGCTGGGAGCTGAGGTCTTGGTTGCCATCAGTTCGAGTTGAAGCGGAAAGGACTCTGTGAGGCGTTTGGGTTATGGAATTGCATTTTGAGGTAGGGGCGCTTTCCAAAAACTATGTTTTGTGTATTGGAATTATTACATATGGATACTGGTGTGAGATATTGTGTATTTGGTGATTGTATCGGCCTTATGTATAATTTGATTGTATCGAATGATTATGAATGTTTGTTTGGCTGAATTGTTGTGCGGCTTTGTGAAATGTAATGTTTTGAAGCTGATTCTTTAAATATTTGAAATCTGAGTTTAATCCGTTGAGGATTGGTTTGAATTGAGTCAATTGTTTTGATGATGTGAAAGATAGAATACTCTTTGAAATTCAGCCTGGTTTGCTTTCACTGATTTGGTTTTGATAAATGATTTGTTGCTGAACCGATTCTTTAAAGCTTTGGAAATGAGTTAAATCAGTCGATATTGATTTGATTTTGAAACGGTTTCCTTGAGTTATGCCAATGAGGCGACTGTTGGATTTAGCTTGATTTTGAATTGATTTTTGGATTCTGGACTGTTGAAAGGGATTGAGGAACAGTTTAGTTGGGACCCGAACTGGGTGGCAAAGTCCAAGTTTTAGGGGAGATGCTGCCGAAATTTCTATAAAATCCGAGTCTTTATTGAAATGTTGTCTGGAAAATGATGAGTTAAAGACTTCTACTATTTTATTTGAATTATCGAGAAAAGGATGATTCATGCTTTCGAAATGAATTAATAAAGAGGAAATTGTGATTTAGTCTTGCTTCTTAAGAAAGGCAAT
>NC_029789.2:24073545-24090239 GCF_000816755.2 Arachis ipaensis
TGAGGCGTTTGGGTTATGGAATTGCGTTTTGAGGTAGGGGCGCTTTCCAAAAACTATATTTCTATATGTTGGAATTATTACATATGGATACTGATGTGAGAAAATGTGTATTTGGTGATTGTATCGGCCTTATGTATTATTTCATTGTCTCGAAAGCTTATGAATGTTTGTTTGGCTGAATTTGTTGTGCGGCTTTGTGAAATGTAATGTTTTGAAGCTGATTCTTTAAATATTTGAAATCTGAGTTTAATCCGTTGAGGATTGATTTGATTTGAGTCAATTATTTGATGATGTGAAAAGTCGAATGCACTGTTAAATTTAGCCTGGTTTACTTTAATTGACTTGATCTTGGACAAATGATTTGTTACTGAACTGTTTCTTTAAAGCTTTGGAAATGAGTTAAATTGATTGATATTGAATTGATTTTTGAAATAGTTTCCTTGAGATATGCCACTGAGGCGACTGTTGGATTTAGTTTACTTTTGAATTGATTTCTGGTTTTGGGCTGTTAAAAAGGAATGAGAATCGGTTTAGTTGGGACCCGAACCGGGTGGCAAAAGTCCAAATTTTAGGGGAGGTGCTGCCGAAATTTCTACAAAATCCTACTCTTGTTTGTAAAGTTATTTAAAAAGGGTTGGATTTGAGAAATTGTATTAATTGATTTATTAAGAGAATATTTATGTTTTCAAGCTTAATCTATTTAATGAACTTTATGCGTTGAGTTCAGCTTATTTAGAAACGAACTATTTGTACAGTTTAAATCACTGAAGGAAAGAATGATGCTCTAATATTGATTTCAATATAAAAAGGAGCTTTTAGTGATTTTAAAGGAATTTAGACTTTTGATTGAGTAATCAAGTTTGAGGCATTTTGGAAGAGTTGGAAAAATGGGTTCCAAAAAGAAATCTGAAAGCGGTTTGATTCAAATGAACCGGTTCCGTTTCAAATGAGTTGATTTTTGGACCGGGTTGAAACTTGTGATTTTGTATGGTTCGGTTTCATAATAAATTCAATTTTATTTACTTGAACCGAGAATCTATGATTTTAAGAGTTTCAATGAATTTTAAGGAATTGATGTAAGTTGACCTTCCCCTAAAGACTTGGGACTCTGGCAAGAAACTTTTGTTATAAAATCCCATTGTTGGATGGGTGATTTTGAATGTTCCCAAAAAGAATCTTTAACTTTCCATGGTTTTGGAAGTGATTGTTTGGGCCTAGGGCCGTGGTTGGATTGTTTGGGCCTAGGGCCGTGGTTGGATTTTGTGGTGATTGGTTGATGGTTGGATTGTTTGGGCCTAGGGCCGTGGTTGGAATGATATGAACCGATGGTTGATTTTGGTTTCGTGTTTCTGGTTTGGAATAAAATATGAAAAGCTATTTTGGTACAGTATAGATAAACCTTTTTGAAAGGCTTTGATGTTTTGAGAATAGAATGATTCCTCTTTCAGAAAAGATTTCCGACTTTTATTGTAAACCGTTGTTTTTGAAAAGAGGCATAAGACGGTTATAAATCACTGGCACGGTTTATCTTCATGTATCCTATTACAGTAATTCCCAAAAACCCTCTACTGAGAACCCTTTCGAGGATGATGTTCTCACCCCCCTACATTTTTCCCCTTTCAGGATATGGGCGCAGAAGTTATGAAGAGCTTATTAATTGTTGTTGTGATGCTCTGTATTGTTTTAGTTATGGTTTATTGTACCCTCGCCTTTATCTTGATATATATTCTGTAAGAGGGATAGGAATTGTATTGGTTAATGTTTGTAATATTATTCTTCTCCATCACAGCAATATCTCTTCTTTTTCTTCTTCTTCAGCAACAACAACAATAAAGCAAAAACAATGTAATAAATATAAAAAACAGAAATGCAAACACAAACAGAATCAAAAATAGAAAAAATAGAAGCATAAGCAGAATTAGAAACAAAAACAAAAGTAGAATTGGAAACAAAAATAGAAATAGAAATATAAGAAGAATCAGAAGCATAAAAAAAGAAACAAAATCAAAAGCAGAAGAAACAGAAGCACAGAATCAAAATTTGAAACAATGTGATTAATAATAGATTAACAAAATCAGAATCAAAATCAGAATTAGTGGATTAACAAAATCAGAATAAAAAACAATGTGATTAACAATCTAATTAACAAAATCAGAAATAGAAGCAAAATTGGAACCTAGGGAGGATAGGTTTCTCCAATCTTGCAAAAATCGGCGGTAGTGGTGATGGAGAAGACTTGGCGGAGGACGTCGCCGTTACCATGGCAGTGGCGTAGGAGGGCGAGAGTGTGGTCAAGGGTCTTGGAGACATCAGCGACAATGCGGTGGATGACACGCTCATTAAGGGGCTGAGCAGTGGCAGCACAGATGACGGATCAGAGGTTATCACAGAGAAGCTAGACCTTCTTGGTGAGTTCGGCGATCTAATCGGTAATGTTAGAGAAACAAAAAATAATCAGGCAAAATTTGTCTTATTTAACATTTAATTTATTAAAAAATCATTAAATAAAGCCAAAAATAATAAATTTTGACGGTTTTTGGTTAATATTTTTTTATTACCAAATATTTTTAAAATCTTAGACTCGAAAATTAAATTTTTTATATTTTCAATAAAAACTTTTTTATTTTGTAATCTTAACATGTGCTTTAAGGATACATGATAAATAAACTCCTATAATTTAAATTAAACAAAATAAAATTTAAAAATAAATTGGTTAACTGCAAGTAACTTTTTGAAAAAAGTTATTAATAATTACTTTCCCACTCACAAATAATTTTTATCCTACGTTATAACATTCTTTTTATATTTAAACCGTTAATTTTTTTTAACAAAATTTAATCTCTCCCTCAAACCTACAAGCTTTTGATTTTTTCTGACGTTCCCAATTTAAATTTAAAAATTAATACTCATATTAAAATTAAAAAAAAAGGTAATATTTACAAATTTTTAACATAATTAAGATGTATATCGAACTAAAAAATTTATCAAACTGCGTAACATCAATTTATTATCACTCTTGCTTTTATTTTTAAGTACTCTACTGTTAAAAAATTAAATTATTATGTATTATTATTACTATTCTCATGATTTTTTGAAATATATTTTTATAATAAAATATTAAAATATAAATTTAACAATGTTACGTTAAATATAAACAAATTTTTAATATAAAAAAGATATATTTTGTAACATCCTACTACACAGAACTTTACGCTTAAGTCGTAGAACAGAGGTAATGTGGTGTTATGGACCTCTAATCATAAAATACATACGTATAATAGAGGAAAAATATAATATACTAGGAGTCTTGAAAAACGGGTAAAGCGAAATCGCAAAATAAAAAGCACAACACTCAGGAAACAGAATTACTTGCGGGCTAAGAAACCTAAAGTTCATAAATATGAATAAGCGAAAGAGTGGATAGATAGCCAAAGATACAGCATAACTAGCTCTATCCTATTTTACTATAAAATTAACATTTCAAATTTTTTTTATTAAAATTTAATTTATTGACCAATTATTCGCTAATCTTGCAGGGTTTACATCCTACCCACCTAATTAAGAATTTTGTCCTCAAAATTAAAATTTAGTTACCTGAAAAGAGGTGTGGGTAGTCTTTCTGCATATCCGATTTGAGTTCCCAAGTATGCTCTTCGATCTCAACGTGATTCCAAGCAACCCTTATTATCGATACTACTCTTCCGCCTAGTCGCTTATGCTGGTATTGTCAACCTTAACCGATGTTACTCAGCACGTCAAATATCTTTTTCAATTAAATTAACTCAAACCGTAAAATGTGGTTTATCTCAGAGGCATGCTGCCGGCGTGGTGGAATGTGGGTATGTCGTGCAGGTTCAGAGGATACATCGAAAAAACTGCTGGATACCTCACAAGCCCCTAATCTGTCTTAATACCTCAAACGGTTTAGGGAAGAATAATTCCAAAGTTCCAAAACCCTTGGTTCAAATTCAATCTTCCATAACTTCTTGCTTCGAGCTCCGATCGCCGCACCATTTGCGGACGCAACCGTGGCGTCGAGTTCTACAAAGCCCAAAATATTGTGAGGTAAGAAATCCACATTTTCTTCCTCAATTTCTTCACTTTCAGTTTCAAAATTTATGATCAAGGGTATTGAAAATCATTCAATTTCGATATTTAGACTCGAATTAGCTTGAGGAGAATGTTCAATCTTGCTTCCTTGGTGCTTGTGTAAGGTGAGAATTCTAGAACCCTAGCTAATTCCTTGGTTTAGTATTTTGGGTAATGAATTTTGGGAATATATTGTGATAATTATGTTAGGTGCATGTAAATATATGATATGAGGCAATTGGATATGTTGGAAGCTTAATTGGAAGCTTGGTGAGAGTTCTAGTTGTTGGATTTTTGGTGGTTGAGGCTTACAACTTTACCTTGTGGGTTACCTTGGATAAATACGTGGAAATTGGCCAAGGTATGGTTTAGGTTTCGCGTACTTAATATATAATGCTCTGTGAAAACTTAGACTAGACGACCCTAGGATAAGTTGGAATGTAAAGGAACGTTTAATGTTTAGTATCCTTGTTGTTGAGTTGTGTATTGGATTATTGTTGTGGATGATGATAACAGGATGTGAATTGATGAATTTATGACTATGAACTTGTTGAAAGAATATATGAATGTCTTGGATAGGTGGATGACAAATTTGTTGATATATTTGTAAGGTTGATATATGATATTGTGGAATTGGGTTATGGTAGTTATGGAAGGATTAATGTGGTAATGGTAAAGTGATGTTATGTTGACTTTGGTGCTTGTTGGCTAGTTGGTGATTTGATGCATTGGGAAGTGTATGTATGTTATTGTTGATTTGAGGTATGGTTTATCATGGTGGCTATTGTGGTAATGTTATTGATAGGTTGTGTTGATAGATATAAAGATGGTAAGTTGAATTTTTTAAAGAAAATGGAGGTTTGAGGTTTTGAACGAAAACTTGATTTTTATGAACTTTGACAGTCCATAACTCGAACCTCAAATTTTGGATGAAGATGAGATTTGTTTCCAATCAAAGAGGGTTTTATAAGCTTGAGAACAGTATAAATTTTGCGGAAAACCGAATCCTATAGAGGAAGTTATGGATGCCGAAAATCTGGTGCAAAAACTGAAAATTTTTAAAATACAACAGAACCAGAATTTCTGGTGTATACCTACGCACACTAATGTATGCACACACCCAGCAGTAGCAACAACTTCACTTGTGCATACCCACACACACCTGGTATTTTACAGAAAATGTGCGTACGCACGCCATGGTGCGCATGCACGCACCGGGGTATGCTTTCTGCTGGTGGCGTTCGCATAGGTGAGGCTCACACACACTAAGTAGTTCCTGGTTGGTGTGCGCACGCACACTAAGTAGTTCCTAGTTGGTGTGCGTACGCACACTGATGTGCATCTGCACACACTCTGTTTTTGTTAGCACTTGTAACTTTGTGATTCAAATATAGTTTCGAACCTTTAAACTTCTATTTTTATCCTTTTAACCCTAGATCTTATTAGTAAGCTTAGTAATTAGTTGAAACTAGAAAATTGAGGTAACTTGGGGATGAAGAAAATGGGTAAACATGATGAATTATAAGAGAATGATGTGAAGGTCAAATGAAATCATGATGTCATGGCTATGATGAATGATTATATAATGAATATGAATGGTTATGAATATTATGCGGCTTATGAATTTAATGATATCTAAGATACGAGTTTCCTTGGGTGACAGAACCGTGGCTTGCCACCACGTGTTCCAGGTTAAAACTCGATACTCTTTTGACCCTACGTTGTAAGGGTGACCGGGCACGTATAAATTCTCGGGAATGGATATCCCCCATTGAGTAAGTTATATGTGAATGAATGAATATATGAATTATGAATGAAATGTGAAAAGCTATGCATAGACTCATGGGGATGCACGACGAGGGACAGTCTAAGGGTTTCAGACTTGTCGGGTTGATTGGATAACTGACAGATAAGCCTCATCAGCCATAGGACAGGCATACATCATGTAAGACCCGGTTAATTAACGGCTAATTAACCCATATATGAGAATTTATTCTAGAAAGCCAAAAATGATATTTTTATGGCTTAATATGATAGAGGAAATTGAGACGAGAATTTCGGTACCAATTTTATAGAATTCGGACCAAGATTGGACCGAACGGGCCAAACCGGGCCAACCGGACCCAAAGTGGGCCCTTGGCCCAACTAAACTAAACCAAAACCCTAGTTTTCACCTCTAAAAATTGGTGCTCGAGAAGTATCTGGAAACTTGTGTTTGAGCCGATTAGAAATCTCAAGTGACTTTAAGTCCGAACTAAGTTGAATCCTCGATACATTGGTCCATTTCAGATCTTGGAGAGGATTGGGCCAGTGGCGTATCGGGTGGCTCTACCACCCCATCTTTCAAACCTGCACGATGTATTTCACGTGTCGCAGCTTCGAAAGTACACTCCTGATACTAGCCATGTGTTAGAACCCGAATCGGTTCAGTTAAGAGAAGATTTGACGCTTCCAGTGGCTCCAGTCAGAATTGATGATACTAGTATCAAACGGTTGCGTGGAAAAGAGGTTTCATTAGTCAAAGTGGCTTGGAGTCGAGGCGGTGTTAAGGAACACACTTGGGAACTTGAGTCGGAGATGCGAACGGATTATCCGCACTTATTCTCAGGTAATTGAATTTGAATTTGAATTTTGTGGGCAAAATTCCCAATTAGGGGGGTAGAATGTAAGACCCGGTTAATTAACGGCTAATTAACCCATAAATGAGAATTTATTCTAGAAAGCCAAAAATGATATTTTTATGGCTTAATATGATAGAGGAAATTGAGACGAGAATTTCGGTACCAATTTTATAGAAATCGGACCAAGATTGGACCGAACGGGCCAAACCGGGCTCGTTCGAAGAATGAGTGAAAAACGATTTAAAATGAGGAAGTTATGTCCGTCGGAAGATTGGGGTTTGAATCTGTAAATTCTGCAGCTTTTAACTACTATACGTACTAAATTTTTGTTTTAGAGGTCGTAATACCTTGCCATCTCTGAATTATGACTTAAGCATAAGTCTCTGTATGGTAGGGTGTTACATTAATGTGCATTCTGTTTTCTTTGTCTACTTTGCATTACTTGGAATTGCTTAACTGAATATATAATATGCTAATTGTTATATTTGTTACCTGCACTACCTGTTTTCTACTTGTGCTTGAAACTGTTTGGTTGTCTGTCTCTGCTAAACCACTAGTGATGGAGGAGCGGAGGAAAGGTGGGACGGGTTGGCGATAAGGTTAGGGTTAAGTAGATAAGTCTTGAATTCCGTAGGACACCTACCTTTTTATGGCTTCTGTGTAGAATCTATGCTTCATAACTGAGTGTTGGCATTCTAGGATTGCCTCTGGCATTCCCAGGACCTTATATATTATATGTGTGACACCTTTACCATGCTGAGAACCCCCGGTTCTCACCCTATACTGTGTTATTATTTTCAGATGCAGGTCGAGAGGCACCTCGCTAGGCGTCTGGATCCCTGAAGCGGAGTGGTCCCTGTGTTCTATATATATATGTACTTAGTTTTCTTTCCAAGAAACTTGATTATTTTCTCCCTCATAGAGGTTAACGGAGAGTTAAGGTTTTATTTCTGTATTTTGGGATACTTGTATATGTATGTAAATATTCTCCGGCCAACCTTGGCTTCGCAGGGTGAGTCAGGAGCTAGTTATGTTGTATTCTTGGCTATCTATCTACTCTTTCGTTTATTCATATCTATGAACTTTAGGTTTCTTAGCCCGCAAGTAATTCCGTTTCCTGAGTATTGCGCTTTTTATTTTACGATTTTGCTTTATTCGCTTTCCAAGGCTCCTAGTATATTATATTTTTCCTCAATTATACATATGTATTTTATGATTAGAGGTCCGTAACACTACACTACCTCTGTTCTACGACTTAAGCGTAAAGTTCTGTGTAGTAGGATATTACAAAATATATCTTTTTTATATTAACATAATAATTTGAGTTTTTTAACAGTAGAGTACTTCAAAATAAAAGCAAGAGTGATAATAAATTGATGTTACACAGTTTGATAAATTTTTTAGTTCGATATACATCTTAATTATGTTAAAAAATTGCAAATATTACCTTTTTTAATTTTTAAGTTAAAAATGAGACTCAAATTTATCACAATTTTTAGGTGAGTATGAAAAAACTATATCATTTGAGTTATAATTTATTGACGTATAAATATTACTCTTATCTCATATTAGTTTAATTTATGCATATATATAATCTAATATGTGTCCTACATATTTAAATATTCTCTAATTTTATATTGGTTTACTATGTACATATATATTTTAGTATGTGTTTCACATATTTAAATATTTCTCTTATCTCATATTGTTATTGTTATGTACAAATATAATCTAATAATATGTGTCCCATATATTCAAATATTATTTTTATCTTATATGAGTTTGTATGCATATATAATCTAGTAGGTATCTCATTATCCAAATATAAAACATATAACAAATAAATTACACCAAAATGCCTTACTGTCATGATTTGTAATGGATCCAAAGATGAAAAATAAAAGAAAAAAATCTACCAAATAACAAAACAAAGAAAATGAAAAATTAAGGACTCATTAAAAAGGTGATTGTTAAGAGGTTGTAGTGCTAATAAATAAAGGTTGTGTTGTGAAATAAATAATAAGAAAGAAAAAATAAATATAAAATAAAAAAGTATAAATAGAAGATTTTAGTTTTAATAGTCACTAATATTATTATCTCAATATAATAGAGATAATTCATATATATATTCACTAATATATGTAGCAGCCTATAAAAAAAGAAAGGAGTGTTTGTTGTGTGTTGTTTCAAGCATTGCTTCATTAATTTAAATTTATCTTAAGAAGGTGATTCCTTTAATATTGAAAAAATTAGCCGCCCAAGTTATTAAAAGGGCATCCATTCTATCCATATCATAACACTTTTTTTTAGATGTTCATTTAAGATTATGCCTTGTTAAAATCTTATCAAAGAAAAATCTAGTGAAAGAAAAAGAATACAATATTCTTTGTAATGAGCACTGCCTCATTAAAAACCTTGTCAAGAAAAATTTTCAATAGGAAGAAAAACCTGACCAAGGAAAAAAGAGTACAGCCTCCTCCCTCTTATCGACATTATTTAATATCTCGAAATTGGCGAATCCCAATTTGATGTACCAATCTTTTAAAGGAGGATTTCGAAAGCGACTTTGTAAATAAATCTGTCAGATTATCGCTTGAGCAGATTTGTTGGATATCAATTGTTCTTTGATTTTGAAGGCCATGAGTGAAGAAGAATTTGGGGGAAATATGCTTTGTTCTATCACCTTTGATGTATCCACATTTAAGTTGAGTAATGCATGCTGAATCTTCAAACAGAACAGTTGGAGCTATTTTTTTATCAGTCAGTCCACATGATGATAGAATATATTGGATTAAACTCCTGAGTCTACCGTGACACAACTCCACAATCGTACTACATCAAACGTAGTCACTGCCTCCCTCTTAGTTTTAATCAATCCTAGCATATTCAACCTATACGTTTTCTTCAACTCTTTTATCATACTCAACTTTCCATCCCTTCTTAGTCCTCTAATATTTCAGCAACTATAAATCATTTAAAAGAATTTTTACACACCTTGTTATGCTGTTTGGGCCTGCTCCTCTTAATTTTCTCTTTTTGTTTTACCACAATAGTTTCATTCTGACTTTGTAAAACTTCCCTAATGTCTTCTTCTTCATCATAGAAAACAGCACCAGATTTCACTGCTAACTTCCATGTTTCCTTATTTTTGGTTAACTGACCTTCCTGCATAAACTTCTGATCAGCATTTTGATTTGTATCTTCTACTTTTATATCGGATCAAACATTCTCTGTATCCCATTCTTTAACATTTTCATGACTCATAACTTTGTCTTCACCTCCTATTTCCACCACATTGTTCTCTCCTTCCTGAAATTGCATCGTTTGGCTTCCCTGATTTATCCAGTCTGTCCTTCTATTTTAAAACTAATAATAATGTATAATGATTATATTATTATCCGTACAATATTAATATAGTTAACAAATGTTAACAAAAGAAAAAAAATTATAAAAGGCAATAACAAACCAGAAATTAGGCCCTAATAACTAACGTACTAATTTTTTAAAAAAATTACACCTATTATCTAATAATGTTAATATCTAGTATATGTACTAAGATATCATTCCAGTAATATTAATATTATTCCGAAGGATTACTAAGTGTTCATAACACGCAGCGGAAAAAAAGAAAGTAATCCTTAAAGATTTATTTTGTACTTAAACTTTATTCTAATAATATATAATATATAGATCAGATCTAAATACCTGTGTACG
Source organism: Arachis ipaensis (assembly GCF_000816755.2). Taxonomy (NCBI): domain Eukaryota; kingdom Viridiplantae; phylum Streptophyta; class Magnoliopsida; order Fabales; family Fabaceae; genus Arachis; species Arachis ipaensis. Next base: position 24,083,970 of record NC_029789.2, read on the forward strand.
CTAGTAAAAATCACTTTCTCCTTCGATGGTACGAAGGCGCTATGCATATCCACACCGAGACCAATTTTTACTGTCAACTCCTTGACCAATGGACATCTGATCTAAATTGAGAAATTTCTTGCAACTCTTTGCACGCCATAAAATTCTTCTCCAAGAATCAGGCTCACATACGTTTATGTGTGTAGAGGTAATGGAATAAAACTCTTTATTCTCGTCAATTATTCCTTTACTCTTGGTATACATATATATAGTATGAGATTTGTTCCTGATTTTAAATTTGAATCTTAATTTAAATTTAGATCATATCTTGAAATTCTAAATCTGAATCCTTCAAATTTATGAATCATATCATAACTCAATTTGAAAACAGAATCAGTTAGGATCTCATCCAAATCTAGAAATAGAATAACTAATTATTCTCAAATCTCATTTAATATTCTCAATCATCATACTATTATTATATTCTTGGTGCTAGCAAAGAATATAATAATATTCTATTTGAATTAATATAATTATTTATTTGATCAAATCAAAATAATAATTAAATAATTCTACAACAAAGATTAGAACACTCGTTAGTGTGTGACCCCATAGGTTCAATACTAAGCGGGTAGTAAATTAGTCATACTAAATGTACTAATCAAAGTTGGCGTCTAGCAATACTTCTCAACGACCCGATAGTATGAAGTAATATATTTTTACTAAGAATCTCAGAAGAACAAAGTATAATTCCTCCCATCTTTCCAGCTCTTGGTTAACCTTTAGAGTATGGTTTAGTTGTCAAACTCTACCATTATTATAATGAACTGTGAGTGACCTAAGAAACTCATTTCTTCATTCATTCAATCCCCTTGACCAAGGTTTTATTCATCTCAGTCATTATAATCAGAGCTCAAACTCTTTATCGAGAGTTGACGGATTTCTTATTAACTAATTATTAATTCTACAAGTATTTAAATTATACCCAATATCCATTCAACTAGCATCCTAGGGTATTAGGTGTCCAGAATCAAAGTATAATAAATACATTGTTAATTACTATGACAGTCGCAGGTCAAAGGAAACTCTATTACCATGTTCATCTTGAGAATATCCTATTGACAAATATACGGTAATTATAACCATTAGGAATTCTCAAAGTAAGTCAGTTCAATGGTCATATCTCTATATGCACCATCTATATATATAATTTAATAAATGAGATCTATTAATCTTCATCCAATGAAGACCATTATATATATATTGATCTTTTCGGATTATTAATGTCCTTTTTAATAATCCTATGACCAAGAACAATTTAAATTAAATTATAAAAGATTTATCTCTCAATATTATGATCACTATCACAATTAGGGGTGGCAATGGGTAGGGTAGGGTAGGGTTTGGAGTCAACCCTAACCCTACCCGCGGGTACCCGACCCTACCCGCGGGTTACAAAAAAAATACAACGTTATTATATAACTTGATGATAATTTAAAATAGAACTGACTTTTATGTAAAAAAAATTATTAAATTATCAATTAATGATCTTCTTTTAATGACTAAGGATCTTTTGTATTTAGTGAGAAGTCTTTAGTTCAACATCCACTTAAAATATATTTTTATATAAGTATATATATATAGGGTGCGGGTTGGTCGGGTAGGGTTGAGGCTCAACCCGCACCCTACCCGACCCGCATGAAAACCCTACCCGCACCCTACCCTACCCGCTGCGGATCGGGTTGGCAACCCTACCCGATCGGGTGGGGTCGGGTTGGGTACCCGCGGGTAGGGTACATATTGCCACCCACTATCACAATGATAAATCTCTAAATTTAATCAAGGACCTTATTATATTAACATTTTAATATAATAACAATAACAAATTATTTGACACGTGATTAATTGGATTGTGGTCATACTACTTATTCCCAACAATCTCCCACTTGCACGAGAGCCAATCATGATAGATTGGATCTTGGGCATACTATTATCATAATAATCTCCTACTTGCACTAGAGCCAATCAATCATGTGTATAATTTTTTAATGCACATTTGTGTTTATCAAAATTCTTTTGACCTTAAACACCTTTGCTCTTGAGCATGTTTGCTTGACCTTTTGTAAAATACACCTAGTGCATAATAAATATCACGTTTTATCAAAACATGAAATCTCCCACTACAATATTGCATAATTTTATTTTAAGGACAATCCTTATTGAACATGATTAAAAAAAATCTAAGTAACTATTAGATCTATCTTTATAGAATTATATCATTATACAAATAGGTTACTTTTTCGAAAAGTTAGTTTGACGATCAAATCTTTTATACTTTCAGGAGGAAGTATATCCTCTATTGAGTGGTATACAATTCTAATAAAAGTAATTGTACTCCCACTCTTTCTTTAAGATGGAATCCTTTTCTAAAAAAAGTTTAACCTCTTATCACAGACACTTTGTCATAAGAAGAGTGATAAAAATAATCTTATTATTTCTTTAGGGTAATCAATAAATCTCATTTATTGGACATAATATCAATTCTATTGTTGTACAATCTCTTAACACATATAAGACATCTCCAAACTCTAATGTTCTTGAATTTCAGCTTATACCTTTTCCATATTTCATATGGGTAAAAAATTGATTTAGTGAGAAATTTGTTAATTTAGCCACCTTTCTAAAATGTAGTCTAAATATTTAACAAATAGTGATATTCAACTAAATCAAATTTCATATTTTTTAAGCATAATAGAGTACATAGAGTACTAGTATTTATGCACGGAGAGAATCTCATTCTCTATTTAATAGAATATTAATTAGATATTAGAGATTTTACTTTAAACTCTTATAATAAAAATACTCAATATTTTTATTATTGGTCAAACTAACCCTTAAGAGCAATTTTGATTCGCATCCTCAATACTCATATTGAGTTTTTTTTTTTCAAAAAAGGCCACAATCTTAATCATATTAAAGCCAATTATAAATTGTTTGCAACAAAATAAATCTCCAAAAATGCTTACAAGAACAATTCTCGCTAAAGCCATTTGCCTAATGGCATTCCAACTTCTAAAGTTGTTTAATTCAAAATATATTGTCCAATGCTCTCACTAGTTTAAACAAATATTTTTTATAGTTGTACTATCTTGTTTTAGACACCAACATCTTCTTAAGATGTTTAGTAATAAATAGTGGGTAGATGTCTTTGAAATTGGAATTCATGGTTGTCAAAACAACCTATATTGTAATAAAACAATAATCCAAATACTTCACAAGTACTGACTATTCTATCACCAATTTTATTGGACAATATTATTTCAATAGGATTATCATGTCCATGATAACCCTTTCATACATGAGAACAATTCTCAATTTGTAGTCAATTTATTACTTTCAAGTATGCCATACTAAAGATGGACATATTTAAAAATTTAAAATATGAAAGTAAATCAAGAAATCTATATTTCTGGAAAAATTATTTAGAATCATGAATGAGCACCTTGGTTGTCAAGTTGTTACTCATACCTATTCCAAATAAACATGATTAAATTGCATCCCATACAATTATAATCCCAAATAATTATCTAGTTGTCGGACAATTATTTAACTGAATTATATTTTATACCCCTAGGTTGTCTAGGTTCAAGTATAAAATTAATTTCTCTTATGCATCATCATATGCATGAATAAATTCTATCCGTGAGTACAAGTCTCCTAGTTGTCAGGTTGCTCTTTGTAAACAAGAGATAAATTTATTTTTGGCAAACTCCTAACTTTTAAGATTTATCTCAATTGTTAAGTAGCGTTTGGTGGAGAGACAGAGATGGAAAGACTGAGACTGAGAGACAGAGACTAAGAGACAAGGATTGAAATAAATCTCAGTATTCTATTTGGTGCAAAATGGGAGACAGAAATTGAAACAAGAATGAAACTCTAATTTAATTTGCACAAAGGATAAAATTAGAATTAATTAATTGAAATAAAAGTATTTTAGGTATAAACTGTTATTAAAGTTTCAGTCTTCATCTCTAAAAATTTCAGTCCCCTGTGTCTCTACTTTTCGGAGGTACAGAAATACTGAAATTTTAGAGACAGAGACAAATTTTAGTACCAATCTCTGAACTAACAAACATGATACTGAGTCTCAGTCTCTCAGTCTCTGTCTCAGTACCTCAAAACAAACGCTACCTTAGAGAATTTCTACCAGTATACATAGATTAAATTTTATACTCCCAGGTTGTCTAGGTAAAAATATAAAATTAAATCCTTAATACATCAAATGTATACACTGATTATTATCTGAAAATAAAACTCTTGTTTGTCAGGCTGCTCTTTATAATCAAGAACATTAGAAAAATTAATTTCTAAAATTATAGTGTTCAAAACACATCAATCAAATCAAAATTTGATTTTTCATGTACTAACATTTAGCCTTAAAAATTATCAAATCAAATTTGACCTTTATATATACACTTATATATATAAGAAACAAACAAAAGATATCTTGCATCTTATTCCTTTTATTGTGATCAAAATCACAATAAAATTTAATAGATAAATAAAATCAAACAAAATATTTGAATATAAATATAACTTTTGTATTAAAAAAAATGATAATTTAATCACATTTAAATAATTAAAATAAATTAACTATTAATTTATTAGAAAACCATCTCAATGGAAATAAATACATCACATGCTTAAAAACAATTTGAATTAATCCTATTAATTCACAAATTTTAAGAAAATAGGAAAAAAATTTAAACACAAAAAAGTCAAAGCTCTGATACCACTGAAAGATTACTATGTGTTCATAACACGTAGCGGAAGAAAAGAAAGTAATCCTTAAAGATCTATTTTGTGCTTAAACTTTATTCCAATAATATACAATATATAGATCAGATCTAAATACATGTGTACACTAGTAAAAATCACTTTCTCCTTCCATGGTACGAAGGCGTTATGCGTATCCACACCGAGACCAATCTTTGCTGTCAACTCCTTGACCAATGGACATCTGATCTAAATTGAGAAACTTCTTGTAACTCTTTGCACGCCATAAAATTCTTCTCCAAGAATCAGGCTCACATACGTTTATGTGTGTAGAGGTAACGGAATAAAACTCTTTATTCTCGTCAATTATTCCTTTACTCTTGGCATACATATATATAGTATGAGATTTGTTCCTAATTTTAAATTTGAATCTTAATTCAAATTTAAATCATATCTTGAAATTCTAAATCTGAATCCTTCAAATTTACGAATCATATCATAACTCAATTTGAAAACAGAATCAGTTAGGATCTCATCCAAATCTAGAAATAGAATAACTAATTATTCTCAAATTTCATTTAATATTCTCAATCATCATACTATTATTATATTCTTGGTGCTAGCAAAGAATATAATAATATTCTATTTGAATTAATATAATTATTTATTTGATCAAATCAAAATAATAATTAAATAATTCTACAGCAAAGATTAGAACACTCGTTAGTGTGTGACCTCATAGGTTCAATACTAAGCGGGTAGTAAATTAGTCATACTAAATGTACTAATCAAGGTTGGCGTCTAGCAACACTTCTCAACGACCCGATAGTATGAAGTAATATATTTTTATTAAGAACCTCAGAAGAACAAAGTATAATTCCTTCCATCTTTCCAGCTCTTGGTTAACCTTTAGAATATGGTTTAATTGTCAAACTCTAACTTGTTACCATTATTATAATGAACTGTGAATAACCTAAGAAACTCATTTCTTCATTCATTCAATCCCCTTGGCCAAGGTTTTATTCATCTCAGTCATTATAATCAGAGCTCAAACTCTTTACCAAGAGTTGACAGATTTCTTATTGACTAATCATTAATTCTACAAGTATTTAAATTATACCCAATATCCATTCAACTAGCACCCTAGGGTATTAGGTGTCCGGAATCAAAGTATAATAAATACATTGTTAATTACTATGACAGTCGCAGGTCAAAGAAAACTCTATTACCATGTTCATCTTGAGAATATACTATTGACAAATATACGAAAATTATAACCATTAGGAATTCTCAAAGTGAGTCACTTCAATGGTCATATCTCTATATGCACCATCTATATATATAATTTAATAAATAAGATCTATTAATCTTCATCCAATGAAGATCATTATATATATATTGATCTTTTCGGATTATTAATGTCCTTTTTAATAATCCTATGACCAAGAACAATTTAAATTAAATTATAAAAGATTTATCTCTCAATATTATGATAACTATCACAATGATAAATCT
>NC_029789.2:24095749-24100484 GCF_000816755.2 Arachis ipaensis
CACTATCACAATGATAAATCTCTAAATTTAATCAAGGACCTTATTATATTAACATTTTAATATAATAACAATAACAAATTATTTGACACGTGATTGATTGGATTGTGGTCATACTACTTATTCCCAACAATTGTTAGTAATCAAATTATCTTAATAATTTAAAATTTCAGTAATATTAAAAATTAAAAAAAAAACAACAACAACAGTAAAATAAACACATTAATATAAATAATTTAACAAGATAATAATTTACATATTGAGAATTGTGTAGATGCACAACAATATATTTTTTTAGTAGAGTTAAATTTTGTACCTTTTTTTTTAAATCACACCTCAAATACTAATAACTTCAAACACTTTGAATATTATTAAAAAAATATATTAAAATTTTTAGTTTATCACTCTTTTTTTCGAAAACAAAAAAATAAAAAAAGTACTACCATCACTACTACTCCACCTCTCACTACTACTCTTTATTGTCAAAAAAAAAAAAGCTCACTCAGACTGTTTCATCTATTTGGCTACAACGAGAAAGAAGAAACTGATTTTATAGAAGTTTTGACAGTGGGAGACAGTCACTCAACATACATGAAGGACGTGTGTCACTTCCCCCCCCCCCTTTCTCACACTTCACGGGATACAAGTTGCAGGCGTCGCAGGCGTGCATAAGCTTTTCAGTTTCTCACTGTGTACGAGAAGGCCATGGCAGGAGGCCAAGGAATGCGTGGCGCTTTTTCAGTTTCTCGCTTTTAACGTGAAGGCAGTGTCAGTATCTCGTTCATCACGAGAAAGCTGCATCACCATACTAACATTCAACTCTTTTCTTCCCACTCACCTGTACATTACCATAAACGACGCAATATAAAAAATAATTTGTGATAGTTATTTGATATAACAATATAGGCTTTAAGGGAGATTGATACTAGGAGATATAGATTGATAGACAGAGATTGAAAAAGTGAGATTAAATTAAATTTCTATATTGTGTTTAGTATAAAATATACAAGACTGAGTTATATCTCAATATTTTATTTGGTTCATGAAAAATATGGAGATTAAAACAAATAAAATTACTAAAATACCTTTAGTTATTATAAAAGGTAAAAATAAAATAAAAAGAAAATAAAACTCATTTCTCTTTTGCCGTTTTTCCTTCCTCCCTTCCCTCATCTCCCTTCACCGGTGGATTGAATGGTGAAGAAAATAAAACCAAATAGTTCCAACTAAACTCTATAATATCAAATTTTTAAGCAAGAGACACAAGTTATCAAGAGGAAAGATTGAATGACAAAGAACCAAGTGTTGCAAAAAAAATATATACTTTTTCAACAAGTAAGAGATTCTAACTTCAAAGTAATTGGAACAAGCTGAAAGCATAAGCTTCATTAATAAAAAACCACAATTTACAACAGCACATAAGAACTAATTGGATATACACATAGAAGATAAATTAAGAGAAATCAAATTCTTCAAACTCAACAATACATCCATGAGTTCGAAGGTCATAAAGACTTGTGGTTGAGAGTGCAACCATGTGAAAACAGTTCAAATACTTCAAAGTTAAAAATTTTTTTAGAGAAATAAACTAATCCAACTTTGGAGAAAGTGGGTTATAAGAGAGATCGAGGAAATGGAGAAAGAGAATCTGAAAAAGGTAAATTGGTGGAAAAGGGTGTTGCGGTCACCGCAAAAGGAATGGGAGATTTTGATGGAGGTGAGGTTGGGAAAAGATTGGAGGAAGTTAGAGGGCAGTAGGTAGGTTTGGTCGAAGATGGTGAGAGAGGTATAAAGGATATTGGTAATGAAGAGAAAGTGATGCGAAAGGATAGACTGGAAATTATCAAAGTTGAATAAGGGTACTTTTGGAAAGACTCCATCCCCATAAATTTTAGTACCCTGTGTTTCTACTTTTTAGAGATACTGAAAGGACTGAAATTTTGTATTCTAGGACTGAAATTTTTGTTCCAGTCTCTAACCACCAAATACAATACTGAGTTACAATCCTCCAGTCTCAATCTCAATACCTTAAAATAAACGCTACCTAATAAAATTAGGAGTAAAACCTCACCCTAGCCCCTAACAATTTTCATAAATGACGACCCGTACCCTAATAAAATCAAAATACCATCCCGACCCCCATCCACTCATTCTGTTAGATATTCTAGTCCTTCTGTTAAATTTTTTATCAAATGGTAACAGCAAATCCTAAGTATCCTATTAGCTACATACGTGTCACTTTATAATTTCATTATGACACAGTCCCCTACTGAGTCAGCAAAATAGCTGTGTTTTGCCCACTCTCAAATCAGTACCAGTTTTGCCTACTCTAATGGTTATTTCAATAATCATCGTCTTTCACTTTTTCTTTCATTTAAAACCTCAACTTTCAATCCATCTAGGCTTCCTTTTTCTTTAAAGTCTCCATCTTTATCATTTTCATTTACCCCAATCTGAACACCATCTATTATAGAATTTTTTCTTGATCCAAACACAAGAATCGCGTAGTTTTGTAGAACTCTAAAATTCTGTAATAATAAAAACTTCTACTGTCATTTCAGGTGCATCTGCCCCTCCTCCACCTCCATCGCCGCCGATCCCATCTAACCACTGCCAACCTAGGGACTGGAAGGTGAGCTCTAGGTTCATATCTTCAACGGTTTCATCAACGGCGTTGAAGTGGCAACACCACCAGCAGCCGAAGTTGATTTTTCGAATTCCTCTTATGAGAATCATAAGCTTGTTGAGAATTCAGAAGCAAAAATTCTTCTGCAATGGAGATATGCCAATGCCAAACCAGAATGCAAGTTCTTAATTGATAGAAACATGTATTGGGAAAGTTTCTCATGGGACCACAACAGAGAATCACACCATCTAGTTTGAATGATTTCAAAATTAGAGCAAAGAGATGGCTTACTTCAGTTAAGATAATGTCACTTCACCATTAGTTGTTTGCCATCATTGCACCATCAAGTCGTTGTTGGTCCTCCGTCAAGTGCTCCTCCATGGTGACTCTCATTGGCGCCAAGTGTGTCCTTAGGATTTTGTGTAATTGTTGGTGTGAACGAAGGAGATGGTTGGGAATCCTCTTCATATGAGAGTGGAGGGTGGAAAAGTGAAACACACTGTTTTGAGAGTGGGCAAAACACAATTGTTTTGATTACTCAGCAAGGGGCTATGTGTCCTAACAAAATTGTACAGTAACACGTATACAGGTAACAGTACAGCTAAAATTTTGTCGTTACCATTTGATAAAAAGTTTAATGAAAAGGCTAGAATATCTAACAAAACGAGTGAATAGGGGTCGGGATGGTATTTTAATTTTGTTACGGTGGGAGTCATCAATTATGAAAATTGTTAAGGTCGGGGTGAGGTTTTACTCTAAAATTAGAATTAGTCAACTTATCCTTTTTTACAAAGACGACAAAAGAAAAGAGAGTGACGAATAATATGCTGCGAACTTATGGTACAAGATTGATCATTAGATTGAGTGAATATATATTCAATGGCTTATATTTAAAGAGTGTACTCGTGAACTAAATAACTTTTTATATTACCGGTCAAACAAAGTTGAGATGTATACCGAATTTATACATTTATTATCTTTCTTGTGAAATTTTTTACTCTCTTTTATTTCTTTATCTTTCACTATATATGTTTTTGCTCCCATCCATGTTTTTAAACCCTTCTTTCTTTTCTTTTACATTACCTCTAGTTTGTTAATGGGATTGATTTAACCATAAAAGAATTTTGAGTAATAGTTCTTTCAAAAGAAAAAATAAAAAAAGAAAAAATTATCTTTTTTATATACTATTTTTTTAATCATAAGATTTGAGAATAAATCTTTTTTAAAGAAAAAAAGAATGATATATACTTCAAATATTTATGCGTTGAAGAGTTTAAGTATTACTTAGTAGTTATTAATTTATATTTTTAAGTATTAAAATGTTCAATTTACTTTCATAAATTTTTATTTTTATTTATATAGTTATTAGATTAGGCTTTAGGTCAATGAACTTTAAATTTTTTTTATTTTAACCTGATAAGAGGTTATAAATACTTCATAAACTATTGTAGCCGTCATAAAGTGATTAGTCATGTGAAAGTCCCTTTTTGGTTTCGTAAGGAAACTATGGCGTGTACAAATTAGGTTGAGTGGATCCTTTTCTTATTACATCAAAAAATTTGGTAAAAGGTTGAGTGATTCCACTCAACTCAATTCTCAAATTATGGTATGAACAAATTAGAGAATGCCTTATGATTTTATACTGAGTGTAAAATAATTTTATAAATACCTTATTACGTGAACAAAACAAATTCATTAGAGAGCGGACAAAAGATTATCCAAGTTCAACCAATAACTAATGATTGAATATTTGAATCACTGCCAACTAAATATACTTACTTGCCTTTTTTTTTAACTTTTTTTATTTTTTTTCTATTTCTTCCTAGTATTCAGTGGCGGAATTTGAAGAAAAATTTTTAGGAGGCCAAAATTTAACAAAAAAATATTACATAAATATTACATAATATCTATTTCTTCCTAGTATTCAGTGGCGGAATTTGAAGAAAAATTTTTAGGAGGCCAAAATTTAACAAAAAAATATTACATAAATATTACATAATATCTATTTCTTCCTAGTATTCAGTGGCGGAATTTGAAGAAAAATTTTTAGGAGGCCAAAATTTAACAAAAAAATATTACATAATAATATTTATATTAAAATAAAATTCATAG
>NC_029789.2:24100498-24101719 GCF_000816755.2 Arachis ipaensis
TAATTGTACTCTTTGAGTCTTGAGTGACTTAAAATCTTCAATAATCAAATTAAATCTAAATTTTTCAGTAATTTTTTTCTTACTGTAAATAATCAAACTTAAAACCATTTTTCAGAGTCTCGTTCTAAAGAATTAAGGTAAAATTTATTGAATACAATTCTTTAAACTTTTAAAAGTTATATCTTATTTTCTTCATGATTCGTTGGAGTAGAAGAGCTATTTATATACAGGTGTTGATATTATAAAAATTATATTTTCTTCTACTTAAATGTTAACCTTCCTTTTAAAAAATTTATCGGTTCTTTGATTTTTTATCATTACGATTTTACAAATTCAAATATATAACCTGTGAATTATATAAAAAATAGTTAAAATGATAAATATTGAAATTTATAATACTTATCGAATAATGTCTTTTTTTGACAAAAAAATTTAATTAAAAAACCAACAAACATAAAATAGCACTAAATTAAATGAAGAAAAAAGTTACTTAATTTTACAAAAATGATGCGAAAAAATATACTTGTTTGGATTCAAAACTTAACTTAAAAGATTTAAATTTCTTACAAAATTCTGCCACCCTTAGTACTACAATTTCATCCCTCATTACTAGCCACTTGCCACTGCGGCTGCCCACTCACTGCCGCCTCTGCTTACCTTATATAATAAATCCTAAATTATGAAATTTAAATCTTAAACTCTAAATTGATTTTACTTTATTTTACTTTGGGACATTACCTAACTTATTTCCTTTTATAGTGTCAAAACTCAATAACTGCAGGTCATCATTAATTTTATGCATGCCATTTTATTTTTAGTTTAGGTACTAATCAAAGGGCATTATATTATTCATCTGTGGAGTTGAGCCGTGTCATTACATTAGACATTAATTGTTACTTGTTAGAGTCTCCTAATTTGTAGGTAGCATCAGCTTCCCGAACCACGGGTTTGTCCAGCTTAGAAAGAAAAAAAGTTTAATTATCTGAAATAATGCAACCTCAACATTATTATTATTCCATATGGTTCAATTGAGAGTTGAGACAAGCACTCACTAGTATTTACCACAACATAAATTTTGTGTGCCTGCTTTGCTTTGTCCTTTCATTTGTAAGTATTGATTCATAATTAATGTTGTCGCCACGAAAAGTTATGGTCCCCTGCTTCTTTCTTTTATTATTATTATTATTATTATTATTATTATTATTATTACATGAAGAACAT
>NC_029789.2:24101809-24103264 GCF_000816755.2 Arachis ipaensis
CTTTCTCAAACTCTAATCTCCCTCCCCTAAACTCCCAACGTCATGCTGCCTTCGCTCCTAACAACCCGACGCGGCGATGCGTCATTTCTTCGCGCCGCCACCATGTTGCCACGGCACCGACCAGACTTTCGTTGCCTCCAGCCCGTCTTCATTGCAAATCGCCACAGCCATTACCATTGACGCAGGAGCTCGCATGAAAGACAGCAATACGCCATTACGCTGCTGCGCCATCGTTCGGCGACCATTCGCCCTCCTCTGTGATGGAATCATCCGCAGCCACCGCCGTTCATGAACGAACGCGCCATCCCCGCAGCGAGGAAGGCGCTCGCATCTTCCCCACAGCAACGCCCCCGACTTTGACGTCGGCCACCCTGCATCCCGTGGCCATCCTCCATTCTGAATCACTCGCACTAACGTGGTAGCCACGTCAATGCAACATCATTTCTGTTTTTTTTTTTCTCGTTTTTGTTTTCCTTATTTTTAGTTTGAGTGAAATATCAATCCGGTCCCTATCCATTTTCAAGAATGACAACGCGACCCCTCAAAATAAAATCGACCCACTTCTGTCCCTATCCCCTGATTCCGTCACACAACGCGGTTCCTGTGGGTATTTTTCCGTCAACTCTGAACGGAAAATGTTGACGTGTCAGGTTCAGAAATGGACAGGGGTCTAATTGTCTCTAAATTTAAATTGGTTAGGGGTTTATTTGTCCTTATAATTTTTTAAACAATATTTTTTTTAGATTATTTTTTATTTATTATATTAATATTCTTTTTCCAATAAATTATTAAATATATGGTATAATAAGTACAAATCAAATAGAATTATTAATTTAGTCTAAAGAGATAAAAATTAAATTTGTTATTACTCAAAAATATTTTACTATATATCAAGTAATGTGTTCATTAGTTTTCACTTTATTATCATAATACGTACTAATAGTATATCATAGTACTAATAGTATATCATAGGGTTATTATTATTAATATATAAACTGGATTTTAATGTTTATTATTTATGTATTTAAAAATTATATTTGAGAATGATTTATTTAGTTTGATAATAAATGATATTTTTAAATTTGAATAATTTATTAATTAGTTTGTACTTATTATACTATATATTTAATAATTTATTGAAAAAAAATATTAATATAATAAATAAAAAAATAATCTAAAAAAATATTGTTTAAAAAATTATAAAGACAAATAAACTCCTAACCAATTTAAATTTAGAGACAATTAGACCTCTGTCTATTTTTAAACCTGAACGTCAGCATTTTTCATTTAGAGTTGATGGAAAAATACCTACAGGGACTGCGTTGTGTGACGGAATCAGGGAATAGAGACTAAAGTATATCGATTTTATTTTGAGGGGGTCGCATTGTCATTCTTAAAAATGGATAGGAATCGAAATGATACTTCACTCTTTTTAGTTTTTAGATGGACGTTTTT
>NC_029789.2:24103772-24117170 GCF_000816755.2 Arachis ipaensis
TACATATTTGTATAAAAAAAAATAAGTTTTAAACTCTTCTATAAAAGCTAAGATTAGCTACTCAAAAAATACAATTTTCAACTTTTTTCACTATATGAAAAATTTAAAGTTATAAAATCACTTTTTCTCATATAATCTAAAACAAACATATCTATAATTTCCTCTATTTTATTTACTAGACTAAGTAGAAAGCTTCTTTTTCTTTTCTTCAATTACTCATGAAAAATTATTGTTCAAGAGAGGCCAATTAAGGGTACTGCTTTTTTTAATGAGACCTATTATCAGTATAAGACCATCAAAGAACTTTAGGATGACGAACAGTGAGCAAAATCTAACTACATTTCGACGTTTACAGATACACCAATATTGTTTCCGTCATTAGTCTATTTAGTATCAAAACTACAAATGGAATATGACTTTATTATATTAGTTTCAGGGTAGTGCTATTCTTGGTTAATAATGCATCATGTATTATATTTTAAGCCATTTAAACTAAGGTAGATGTTCATTTTATTATAATTATAGATGATTTTTTTATTCTAAAATGGATAGTTATTTTGGGTATACTGTTTGTAGTACAGTTTATTATCCTGCTATGTTGATGTAAACAAAATAATTAAAAGAAAAACTAAAATAGGTCGGATGTTTATTTTTTTAGGTAGGCTTATGGTTATTTTCATTTTATATTAGTTTGGATGTTTATTTAATTTGGATTGGATTTAACATAATTTTACCTTATTAGAAGACTTTGTTAAAAAATATTGTGAGTATGGTGTTTATTATAAACTGAAATTTTACTAACACGCTTAATCTTGTTTAAATTAGTCATTTTCTTAAAATATAAATTAATAAATTATAAAATATATGTCACTATTAAATTAAATGTCTAATAAATGAAAAAATTAATCGGTATGTTAAAATTTGTGGTCAATCCAAAATAAGCCAGATGTTCATTTTACTAGGTAGGTGGATGATTATTTTCTTTCTAATTTGGATATTTATTTATTTGATTTGGATTGGATTAAAAAAAAATCCCAAGCCAAAGTGAGAAATAATTCTAGCATAATTAAAATAACTTTCAACCAATTATTTTTTTTTTTGGTTACCCACGATATCCCTCAACCCAATAGGTCAAGGATTAATATGTTGCAGATCTAAGCTCCATTTAAGGGTGTCGCTAGTTTCAACTGATTATTTAATTAACTCACAATCCACATAGTGAATCAAGTAAAAGACCAAGTATATAATCAAAACAAACATCCATTTATTGAAGGTAACCAACCATCTGTATACATAGTAAACTAAACATTCGAGGATCAATATTGGCAGTACTTTTCGATTGGTCTGATCACATAGTTTATTTTGCTGTATCTAGCTAAAGTTGTGATGCTATTGCAGTTTCTCTTTGTATCAAAATCCTTGATGTGTGTCCTTTACTATTGGCGAGGCACTTGTGTTGCGCTAGCAGCTATCTTCATCTGTACATATAAGAAACCTTACCCTCAATACTCAAATTATCTATTGGTAGCTTACATAGGGTAAAATTTGATGTGATCCTTTTTAAAATTTTATGTAAAGCATACTCTTGAGATGATATCGAGGGTTAGGAAAGGTTAAACACAAACAAAGGTAACAGAGAGGAAAGTAAGGAAAGGTTTTCAATGTATTTTCTTTTATATTCTTTGTTTACAATCACTCTCTTAATATAGAATTCTAGGAAATTAAATACAGAAAGTATTCTAAATAAATATAATTGATTTTCCTTGATTATCTCTGATATCCTGTGATTTGTTACTCTAATTATAATATTCTAACAAATATTCTAACACTCCCCCTCAAGGTGAGCAGTGGGATCACCAATGCTTAGCTTGTTAAGGACACGGGTAAATGCTCTGCCTGTAACGGCTTTGGTGAGGATGTCTGCCAACTGGTCTTCTGACCTTACAAACGGAAGCTCAACACTGCCATCCTCAATCTTCTCCTTAATGAAGTGTCTATCAACTTCAACGTGCTTAGTTCTGTCATGTTGCACAGGATTCTCTAAGATACTGATTGCTGCCTTATTATCACACTTTAATTGACTTGGTAGTTGTGGTGGAAAACCAATCTCGGTCATCAGTTTTTTGATCCATAAAACTTCAGTTATACCTTTGGCAATTTCCCGAAATTCAGCTTCAGCACTGGAAAGAGCAACTACTTTCTGCTTCTTACTCCTCCATGTCACCAGGTTACCTCCCACAAGAGAAAAATAGCCCGATGTAGATCTCCTGTCATTTGGATTACCAGCCCAATCAGCATCAGTGTAAGCTTCAATGTTTAAGTGCCCATTCTTTTGGAACATGATCCCATTTCCTGGTGTCCCCTTCAAGTACCGAACAATTCTCATGGCAGCTTCCATATGATCCTCTTGAGGTTGGTGCATAAACTGACTTATCACCCCACTGCATATGCTATGTCTGGTCGAGTGTGTGACAGATAAATCAATTTTCCAACTAACCGTTGGTACTTCTTTTTATCTGCTAGATTAGCCCCTTCCTCAAACTTTAAACCGTGGTTAACTTGCATAGGAGTATCTGCTGGCTTACAATCGACCATCCCTGTTTCTGCAAGTAAATCCATGATGTACTTTCTCTGAGAAATAAAGATCCCTTTGTTGGAGCGAAGAACCTCTATTCCCAAGAAGTACTTTAGTCCTCCTAAATCCTTCATCTCAAATTCTCTGAACAAGTTATTCCTCAGTTTTGCGATTTCTTTCAAATCACTTCCGGTTATGATCATGTCATCCACATATATTATTAGGCACGTGATCATATCTCCTTTTCTTTTCAAGAATAAAGTATGGTCAGAGTTGCTTTATTTGTACCCATACCTTTTCATGGCCACTGTAAACCTTCCGAACCAAGCACGTGGAGACTGCTTAAGCCCATAAAGTGCTTTCTTCAATCTGCAAACTTCATTTTTTTGGAAATCTTCAGAGAACCCTGGAGGAGCTTCCATGTATACTTCTTCTTTCAGATCCCCATGTAAAAAGGCATTTTTGACATCAAACTGATGGAGTGGCCAGTTTTCATTTGCTGTTATTGAAAATAGTACTCTGATGGTGTCAATCTTTGCAACTGGTGAGAAAGTTTCTGAGTAGTCAATGCCATATGTCTGTGTATAGCCTTTTGCCACCAACCTTGCCTTATATCGCTCAATGGTGCCATATGCTTTGTGTTTAATGGTGAAGATCCATCGACACCCGACTGGTTTCTTCCCTGCTGGTAAGATGCACCTTTCCCAAGTTCCATTTTTTACAAGAGCCTCCATCTCTGCTGGTGAAGATCCATTTTTCACCCTTCTTATTGGCTTCCTGAATTGTTCTGGGAATGTCTTCAGCTAGAAGGGAAGTAAGGAAAGCTCTTGCAATGTCTACCACTCCTTCTCTGGTTGTCTTTATAGGATACTTTAAATTTCGAGGAACATGTTCTGGAGAATATCGGACAGGTGGTACCCCTCTGTTTCTTCGCGGCGGAAGTGTAAAAGGTTCTGGTTCCGATTCTAACCTGTCATTGTTAGTGACTTCATTCATAACAGGAGAAGACTCAGCAAAGTGAAGGTCACTTACCTCTTGTTGGACATTCTCAGAAGGATGCTCATTGGTGGTGTTGGTCTCTTCTTCGTTAACAGAGGCATGCTCGTTGGCTCCATCTACTTGCTCTTTTGGAACAGTTTCTTGGTAACTCAGGTTGACCAACCAACTTGGTGGTTCACTACTAGTTTCCTCCCCCTGAACATCAAGTTGGCTACTGAAGAAATATTCTGATTCCAAAAAATCACAATCCATAGTTACATGTACACGATGAGTGATTGGGTTATAACATCGATACCCCTTTTGATGCGTAGCATACCCAACAAAGACACATTTCTCAGTACATGGGTCAAATTTAGTTCGGTTAGCTCTGGGTATATGGACGAACACAGAGCACCCAAAAACTCGTGGTGGTAATATTTGGACAGGAGGGATGTCAGATTGAGTAGCTAGGATCTGTAGGGGTATTTTGTGGTTGAGGGTCTGAGAGGGTAGCCTGTTCAGAAGATAGGCTGAGGTAGCAACAGCTTCAGGCCACAAACGTGTCGGAACTTTTGCATCAAAAATCATGGCCTGAGTCATCTCCAATAATTTACGATTTTTTCGTTCTGCCACACTATTCTGTTGGGGTGTGTTTGGACAGGAAGTTTGATGAATTAACCCTTTTTCTCTAAAAAACTCTTGCATCGATTTGTTCACAAATTCACCACCATTATCTGATCTAAGTACTTGAATTTTTTTTTATCAAACTGAGTGAGAATCATTTGATAGAATGCATAGAACTTGTCGGGTACTTCAGATTTGTGTTTTAGAAAATATACCCACGTCATGCGAGAAAAATCATCCACAAATAACACAAAATACTGAAATTGATTATTATGAGAATTAGGA
Source organism: Arachis ipaensis (assembly GCF_000816755.2). Taxonomy (NCBI): domain Eukaryota; kingdom Viridiplantae; phylum Streptophyta; class Magnoliopsida; order Fabales; family Fabaceae; genus Arachis; species Arachis ipaensis. Next base: position 24,108,235 of record NC_029789.2, read on the forward strand.
GCTGGACCCCACACATCAGAGTGCACTAATGAAAAAACAGAATTGACTCTAGTGTTGCTAGGGAAAAAAGTAACTCTATGATTCTTTGCCTGAATGCAAGTTTCACATTTGATGAGCTCAGTGTTACCAGTAAATAAACTAGGGAATAAAATCTTAAGGTACCCAAAGGAAGGATGTCCCAAGCGTCTGTGCCATAACCAGAGTTGCCTCGTAATCGTTCCGTGAGCAAGCATGGCATGTCCCTTGTGAACAACCTCATTAACGTAATAAAGACCTCCACATTTAGTACCACACCCAATGATCTCCTTCGTAAGAATGTCCTGTAAAAGGCAAAAAGTAGAGAACATGAGAACCACACAATTTAGTTCCTTTGTAACGTGGCTTACAGAAAGTAACTTTGATGACAGTACAGGGACATAGAGACAATTTTTTAATTTTAATTTTTTTGAAAAAACAATGGAGCCTTCTCCTTGAACCGCAATTAATTCTTCACTGGCTGTTTCAATATGAGTTTTAACAGGTGTGGAGAGGCTGTTAAAATCATGAGGATCATGGGTCATGGTGTCAGTGGCCCCACAATCAAAAATCCACTGATCAGATTTTTCTGGGCTGGTATATTTTTCTGATTGGGATATTTTAAAAGATTTTGGGCTTTCGGCTGGGTCATAGGGAGAAGGAATTTGGGCTTCCCTTTTTAGTGGGCCATTTTGCTCAGGAGACCCATTAGGGTTCCCATTCTCTTCTGAACTTCCATTTTCTTCTCCCTTATGCGCCGCCTCCTCTCTTCTTTTACCTCCATGAGCGGCTGCGGCTTTTCCATGAACAACTGCTGATTTTGTTTCTTCCTCTCTTGCTGCGTCACCACCACTGCTGCTGGCGGTCTGTGGAGTGCCCACTATGGTGGCGGCCTTGCGATTTTTTAGTTTGGGATCTTCCCACCATTCAGGATAACCCACGATTTTGAAGCAAGTCTCCTTGGTGTGTTTCTTCATTCCGCAATGAGTACAATGGAGGTGGCTTTTGTCTTCTTTGTCTCGCTGTGATGAACGCCGTCCGGCAGTTTCTGAGCGATTCCATCCTTGTCCCTGTGGTCTGTTTCTTGCGATTAGGCCAATTTCGACCTCCCCTAATGATGTGTCCCCTCTGCTGTTGGTGGTAGGCTTCAAAATCTGGAGTCGGGCCGCCTCTCTTCTGACGCCAGCATAGGCGGACTCTACCGAAGGGGTCTTCTCCTGTATCAAAAGATCTCTTCTAATGGCTTCAAATTTTTCATCTATCCCTGTTAGGAATTGATATAGTCTCTGTTCTTGTTTAATTTTATTGAAAATTGCAATATCATCTGAGCACTTCATAGGATTCGGTTGTTTTCTGTCAATAGCCATCCATATAGCCTGTAATTTATTCCAGAATTTCTCTAGGGTATCCTGTCCCTGTTTTTGTGTGTTTGCTTTTCGGTGTAAATCGTAGGTTTGTACTGGGTCTGTGCTGCTCCCATAGGTTGTAGCCAATCCCTCCCATAAAGCCTTTGCGGTTGGGAATTGGGAGACATTGTTCATCAAACTCGTCTCAATATTTTGAATTATCCAGGTAAAGACAGCTTGATCTGCCTGTTCCCATTTTTCATATTCTGGTTCTCTCTCTTCTGGTGCAGGGGTAATACCGGTCAGATGGCTTTTCTTTCCTCTGTCACCGACAGCTTTCTTCATAAGTGTTGCCCACAATGGATAATTGTCTCCATTTAATTTAAAACCAATTGACAAATTGTCAGGATTGGCTTGTGTTTGCTGAATTTCTAGGCCATTACGAAGCATATTTGCAATTTGTAAAGTTATCTCATCAGTAATGATTGAGGAGTTACTCTGGTTTTAGTTTTGGTTCATGTTGTTGCTAATTTCATCCCCTGAAGATGACATTTTTTTTTTGTTTAGGGTATTGGAACAATGATGTTGGTTTCTGGGTTCCCAGGATCTAACACCACTCTGATACCATCTTAAGATGGTATCGAGGGTTAGGAAATGTTAGACACAAACAAAGGTAACAGAGAGGAAAGCAAGGAAAGGTTTTCAATGTATTTTCTTTTATATTCTTTGTTTACAATCACTCTCTTAATATAGAATTCTAGGAAATTAAATACAGAAAGTATTCTAAATAAATATAATTGATTTTCCTTGATTATCTCTGATATCCTGTGATTTGTTACTCTAATTATAATATTCTAACAAATATTCTAACACATACAATTTTAGTGTGTTAGAATTTTGTTTGTTAATCTTAATTCTATAAATCCTGTGCTGCATAGTTGACAAGAATCATAAAAGTTTCATGCTTTAAAACAATGAGATCAAACAAAATTCTATTATTAGAGATTTGATTTGAGTTGATGCAAGAAATTACAACTAATAATTATGAGTTCTTTCTCATTATAAAGAATTATTCCTTATCTGAAAGAGTTATATATCAATTAAGCAACCTTAGTGGCACTGAACTGTATAAGAGGTTAAAATAGTGTAATAATGAGTCTCTAAAGTTTCAAGCACCTTTAACAGCAACACCATTTAGTTGAGTTATTTATATTTAGACCATTCTTTCTTTCCACTTTCCTGAACTCAATTTCTATAGCTTAAAAATTTTGGCATTATCTGGGTTTGTCTTTGGCAATTCTGTAAGAACCAGAAATTTATTAGCCGTTTAATTAAAATAAAATAATAATTTAATTGTGTAGAATAGGTTGAAAAATTTAAAAATACTCATTTAAAAATTTGAAGGTGAGATTTGAATTCAGCAAATTTTTTCGAGTAGAAAAATATAATTTTCTGTAGAAAAATGCGTAAAGGTGCGTACCGGTAATTTAGCCGACAGTACCGATTTAAGTCTGTCTGATATTACGTATGAGAAAATAAAAACTGAAAAAATATTTAGAGAAATGTTTAGAATAGAAAACTGGACTCTTATTTTAAATGTTTTAGCCCGAAGTTTGACCAAACGAACCAAAAATATAAACCGGTTAGACCGAACCTAAATTAGGCCCAAACCCAACCTATATAAGTTCACTAATGAGGCATTTTAGCCTCATTCCAACAATTGAAGAGAGGGTAACGTTGGAGAAGAAGAGAAGAGAGGGTTTGGCTTTCACTATTCACCCCAATCTTGTTTTGATAATAACTTGAGTTCTGGAATTTCGATTGGCGTGCTATTTACGACCATGCGTTTGTCTAGTTGAGTTCTTTAATTTTAACAAACAAAGAGGTAAGAATTTCGAGACTCATACTCCAGTTCTCTGCCCTAGCAAAATTTTGAATTTTGGTTTTGGAAAATTGATATTCTTCTTGATTTTATTGTTTAGGTGTAATCTTGTATTGGGTTATTGTTGGATTCTGCCCCAAACATCATTGGGCATGATAAGGATTCTCTAAACCCTTGTGATTTGTGAAATTTATGAGCTCTAGTGTTGATTTCTATAACACCCTACCACACAGAACCTTACGCTCGAGTTGTAAAGGAGAGGTGGCGAGGTATTACGACCTCTAAAAGAAAAGACGTATATAGATATAGTTGAAGGAAATACACATCTAGGAGCCTTGAAGAAAAGAAACTTAAGCAAAACCGCAAAACGAAAAACACAAGGTACGAAGATCGACACGAGAAGAAAGCTATACGTACATATAAAGGTCATAATTCCAAAATACAGATAATCAAGCTCTTAACTCAATCTGCAAAGCAAAGGTCAGCCAGAGTATACATATATTTATATATATACAACAAAAAATTATCCCAGAAACATAAACAGAACACCTATCTCTCTAAAAGTCCTCTAAAAAAGGCGTAGTACAATTATATATATATGGAGAGTCTATATACATAAATATACACATAAAATAACCCAAAATACAATAATCCCAATCTTCGCTTGCAGAATGAACTCCAGACGCTTACCAAGGTGCCTCTCGACCTGCATCTGAAAAATAATAATATTGTATGGGATGAGAACCGGGGGTTCTCAGTATGGTTAAAGTGTCCACATACATAATATATAAGGTCCCGAAAAAGGCAGAGGCAATCCTAAAACTCCGGTTTGCGCGGTTTGGCCCGTTCAACCCAATTTTGGGCCAAATCTTTTAAAATTAGTGTTAAAATTCATATTTTAATTATTTATATTTCATTAACTATTAAATTTAATCTTCTAATTTTTTAAATAACAATTAATTTATTGGCTAATTATTTACTAATTTTATGATTTTTGTAATTTTGGATATATTGCATGGAATTAGATTGAATTGATGTTGTTTGGAGCTTGAATTTGGTATTAGAGTGCTTGGGATTGAACCTTGGTGGCTAGAACTTGTTGAAATTGGTTAGAGGCTTGAGAAGCTTGTGGAAAATAAAGAAGGCTTTTGTGGTATTTTGAGCTTTGGAGAAAATCGGTCAAGATATGATTTCGGTTTTCACTAGATAATATGTAATGTTGTGTGAAACTTAGGCTAATAGCCCTTAAGATAGATTTGAATTACATAATTTAGTTGATTAAATGTGTATGGTATGTGAGTAATTGAATGAAATTTGGATATGATATGAGAATGAAATGTGATGATTGATTATTGTGATAATGAGAATTGGTAAAATTTGGGTCGGAGGCCGTGACTAGATAACCCCGGATAATCGTGATATAATTCAATGTGTGAAATTGATGTGAGTTATATTTGGAATTGATGATTGTTGGAATTGTGAATGTAGGAGTGGAGGATTGTTGAAAAAGGTTGATAAATAGAAAAATATTGTTGGATTTGGAAATTGTGGATTGAATGAGTTGATAGATTGATAAATTGAATTATTTAGGTGTTGTGATGATTGAGGAGAAATTGATAATATGTAGAAGTGCATAGCATTGGTATTGGTATGGTAAGAAATTATGTTTTGGTTTGGAGTGAGTGATTATGTTTGGTTTGAAATGAAAATTTGAGCAAATTAGGCATTGGAATGATTGAAAAGTGGTTGAGAAATGGTTGCTAATATATTATAGTGAGTTTGGTATTGATTTTTGGGTGTTTTGGTATTGAAATGGGATATGGTCGATTTAGTTTGGGTTGAGTGTTTTTGAAAACTAGAGAGGACTTTGCAAATTTTGATAAAAATTTATTTTTTAACTAATTTCGACGGGTCATAATTTGATTTTCGGATCCCAAAATTTGTGAAACTTGTTTTGAATGAAAGTTGGGTCCGTGTAGTTTATGCCATTCTAAGAACGGATAAAAAATAAATTTTAACAAAAAAATTATGCGTGTTAAAGTTTGGTGTGAAAAACTAAATTTTGCAGCAAAACAGTGCGGGACATGCGTACGCGGACAGTACCATGCATACGCGATTTTGGCGAAATTCTGGACTCATGCGTATGTGGAAGGCATGCGTATGCATGACTACCCTGTTTTACAAAAATTGTATTTTTGTGTTTTTAAGCATTTCTCTAGTCTTCTAAACCTCCATAATGCTTATTTAAGATCCCCCTAGCTAGTGTTTAGGCTTTGGGACGAGCGAGAATATTTTGGGAGAATTAAAAAAGAGTGTTTCTAGTTTAGAGATGGTGACTTAGATTCGTAACGTACTATGGATGGAATAATTAGAGTAGATTGGTGGAGTGGCATGTGGATAGTAAAGTGGAAAAGGAAAGCTAATGATGATTTGTAAAAGATTGAAGTTGGAGAACCTATTGAATATGAAGAGTGATAGCTTAGATGAGTAGCAGATTATGATGCATTGTTGTTGATAAGTTGTGATATACCTGGCAAGGACGGTGATTAATCCTGCTATGTCATCATCACTATCATCAGCAATCGTGGCGGATTCTATATCATCATCATCATCCAGCAGTACATCTTTAACACCATCTGGTGCTCCACCTTGTCCAAAAACCGGTACCACATCAGGAGTACCAGCCGTCGTAATCATTAGCTCACTGAAGGGTCGACTATCACCTCTTTCTCCGTCACGATTACGGTTTAGATCAGCTATGAACGATGGGGAGGCAACCAAAACTGCCTCAGGTGCAATCATAGGCACAGATAAAGAGGCACCAATAGGCATTGAACTAGAGCAGGCAGCCATTATTAAAGGTTGAGGATTCTGGTTCGAACCTCCTGAACTGCATACCACATCTACAATCAGGGGTCCTCACCTTGGAAAATTGCCGACGACAATGGAACAGAACTTGCAAATCTTCGTCGCTGCCTATGATGAACGAATCGTACTTCATATCATCCCGCAACACGAAAATTGAAATTCTGTAAAATAACTTCTCCACCCGTTTCACGCCTTGCATCCCCAATTTTTGGATTATAGTATTCTGAAATTCGGTGAAACTCGTCGAAGGTTTCAGAAAAATATTAAGCGGAACCTTATGAGTAAACTTAATTCCAGAACGTGTTTTTTCTTAATCGACCCTCTATAGTGCACCAGAACTAAAAACTATCATCACTAGCCATTGTGATCAACTATAATGAATCTATAACATTCTGATCATGTTTATATAGGAACCAATCCTTTGTAAATCGAATTAGTCGAATTCAATTTATATCACTTGCTAGGTATCATAGTAATTCGAATCAAGTAGACTCGATTTACTTTGGTTATTTAAAATAGTAAATCGAAATTGGGTGATTCAAATTACTTATTCATCCCTACTCCTTGTAAATCGATTCATTTCGATTTACTAATGCTCTTAGTAAATCGAACCTATCTCATTCAATTTATACTAAACCTTACTAAATCGATATAGGCTAAGTCGATTTACTACTATAATTTATAATTCGACTTTAACTAATTGAATTTATATAGTAACATGCATGAAGACATTGACATTCTGTTTTTTATTTTAGGTAATTCATGCAATTTTGAATTGCTTTTAGTTTATATAAATATTTTACCCTAATTTTAGTGATTTCACCTCTCAAACAATCATATTAATTTATTTTTAGCCTAACTAGTAACTACCACTATTTTAAGATTTTCTTAACAAAACGAAGTTTATTTTTTTTCTTTGTTCCCAGGTTCTTTGAAGATGTACGACATCCACTTATCTCTGCATAGATTTGGTACTTTTGGATACGGTACCTAATTTGGCAGCATTGATCTAAATGACATGATGAAGCAATGAACATTCCATAATAGCAAAAACCAAAAGTGCCCACATGGGTGTGCACTGTGCACACTCATCACAGCTAAGCCAAAATAGAGTTATTGTCTTTTACTCTCTGTCATTTCATACGTATGTGGCTCATCGTTATTTGCCTAGGGATAAGGGTCTTTCTAGGCCATCAAATGAAGAGAAGTGTTAATACATTAAATTATTCAGAAAAAGAAATATTGAAATAATGATTTAGCTCCAAAGGGGGTTCATTAGTTAATAGTTAGTAGAATAAAAAGAAAAAAAAAATATTTCTTTCCATGCATTGAGTATTATTAAAAAATATAAATTCTAACAACTAATTTATATTTTCTATCAAACTTTCTATTTATAATATCTTTAACAAGTGTTGATAAGACCCTTAAAATAATAACCAAACATACTTCTATTTTTTTTTCGGGTTTCTTATCTTTATATCTTTATCTCAAAATTAATCATTAATGTTTAAAAATATAAAATAAAATATATTGTTAAATTATTAAACTAAAAAAATTAGACTAAAGATCAGAAATTAAGTTGATAACTAAATAATGACCAAAAATAATAAATTTTAATGGCCATAACATTTGTGTTATAATTATTGTATTGTTTTTACAATATGCAAAATCCTATATTTAAAAGCGGGGTCTCTTCCTTCAAGGAATTATTGATGAAAAGAGCACTTTAGGGGCTCAAAGCGATCCGTGAATGTGTGTATGGCTTGTGTGTAGGCCCTTAACACAAAGGGAAGGTCCATGGCCAATGCAAGCTTTGTGATGTGGACAAATGCACTTTTTGTCTTTTGCTTTCTATGTTAATTTAAGCATCAAATAATGTTAAAGAAAGATTGAAGCATATAAATAGGCAAACGGGTGCTCTTACAACTGAGGGTTCACATGCACAACAAGGCAATAACAATGAATCATTAATCTTCAATCGGAAAACAACTTCTTCAGCTTCGCCTATTTATTTAATCATGGTTTGCTCAAGAATTAGTGTTGGAAATTGTTCATGAAATAGCAGTAAATAGATGATGATGGGATAGGACATACACAATCCTAATTAACTTATTATTTACCATTAAATTAGATAAATTATGGGTTGATTACTGAAATACAATATGGAATTAGTCCAAATTTAATCATGTTCTTATCTTATTTAATAGTAAATAGAATATAAGTTAATTTATGATATTTAATAATAATGAATATCATATAAGTTAATATGATATCTCATTATGTAAAATAAAATAAAAAAAAACACACATATACACAATTTTAATTTTAATAGCTTTCCATTGATGCGACATTATATACACCTTTTTTTCATCATCAAATTCTAGGTTGATTCGCGAATCATAAAATGTAACCAGCTAGAGAGCCTAGCAGTAGATAGTCTATCTCCCAGTAGCGCATCTTACTACATACAAAGTTAACTAATATTTTTATTTATACAAACTTGAATTTGTGGCAAATTTATATTTTATACTATAAAAAATGCGCTTAATATTGTAGCTACGGATATTATTGGCGGATTTAGTAGCAGATTTTTGACGGTTATAAGTGAAAATTCATTCTTTGAATAAATTATCATCAGATTTAACATTTTTGTAATTAAATCCGACAATAAATAGAGATATACAAATTATTTTTTTAGCACCAAATTTAGCGTCAAAATTTTCTAACGATAACAGAATTTAGTTAAACGCGGTATTTTAGGCAACAATAAATAATTTACCGTCGGATTTTAATTTTTCGTCAGTAAATCTGATGATAAATTTAAG
>NC_029789.2:24117319-24118812 GCF_000816755.2 Arachis ipaensis
GCGCCACCACCACCTGGAGCTATCGTCGTCACAACTGCTTAGCTCCATTGTCATCGCAAATAAGCACGGTGTCGTCACTGTTGTTGGAGTCTCCGTTGAAAGCTTCTTTTGCCACTATCGGCATCTTTTATCGTCGAAGATCATCATTGGGTCGCTGTCACTGCAGTTGAGGTCCACTGTGCCAAAGATAAGCTAATTAAGGTTGTTGTCTATTTTTTTCTTTTGGTTGTTTGTTATATTACTAAACCCTAGTTCCACCATCGTAAATTTCACTGCCGCCTCTTGTTACCATTACGCTTCCACCATCCTACCGCCATAATTTATGGTAATTTTTCTATATTTTTTGTAATTTTTGTTTGTTTGTTTAGGATTTTATTAAGTATTTTATTAATTTTTAATTAAATTTTTTAATGAAATGTATTTGGACTTGTTACATTAATTTAGTGTAATAAAAAATTAAATAATGTCATGTTAGGTGAATGTAATTTAGGTTTGTTCTAAGTTTATGGTGTTTTGGTTGATTGTTAATTTTTTAAATTAATTGTTGTTTAAATTAATTATTTTTTGAATTAATTAGTACTGATTGTTAATTCTTTGAATTAATCTTAACTTATTAATTTTGAAAGTTAATTATTAATTTATTATTAATCATTGTTAATATTCTAAATTCTATTATGTATTGGTGTTCTTCTGATTTTTTGCATTCGGTGGGTGTGTAGTCATGCGAATATTGAATGTTATTCTCAATATACTTTTGTATGTCAATATCTATAATATTTAATATGTGGTCATAGGGTGTTATATAGTTTGAGTGTTAAATGAAATAAAATATTTTTTTTAATAATAGGAAAGATTGAAGAGTAAACATGAATTTATGGCTGAGGTGAGAATTCGATGCACCAAAGTAAGTTTGCATTGTCCAAGTCTCACAATTGCTGCTATCTCTTGCACTATCTTTATATATATATGTTATTGACACTATAATCTTGTTTTGCTTTGATGTTCAAGTTTATAAATAGAGCAACTTGTTACCAATGAATTTCTAAAACGACTGACTATGTCAATTAAGAATTTGCTTCTACTACAAAGAAAGCAAATAATCAAGGTTACATACTGTTTGTAACTTTTTGTGCCAATATATGCATTATTTAGATTTTCTATCATTCCTCATACACATGTTCCTTACTCTATCTGATTACAGTTGTCTCTGTTTTGTATATAATTGTAAAAAAATGCAAGTTAGTTTTGTAGATATGATAATGCAATCATTCAATAATAAACTAATGGTTGTTGTAAAAGACTTCCTTCATGTATATATATTCGGCATAGTTTCAAGTATTTTGTTTGTGGGTTAACCATTATATTTTGGTGGTTCCATATCAAGACTCAATCTAATTAAGTTCGTAGCATCTATTAATTTCATTATTAACTAAAAATTATAGATAAATTATTATAAAAAATTGTAAAATTTTAAATTTTGTTAATTTAGATAT
>NC_029789.2:24119178-24121070 GCF_000816755.2 Arachis ipaensis
TTTGCAATTTATGAAAAAATCAATTTTTCTTTAAATATTTTTTGGTAATATTTTTAAAGTGAACTTATACTTTCAATTATTCTCTATTAGTAACCGACCGGGGGAACGGGTCCAAAAACATATAATTGTAAAAAAAGTTTAAAGACCAGCAATTTTTGTGTTTTGTGGTCAACACTTAATCATCAAAAGAAAAGTGAGTAATCTCTCACTATTAAATGTAATCTCACACCATTAAAAAGACTATTAATGATCAATTAATAATTACAAAATACAAAAATTACTAGTCCCTAACACTCTTCTATAATTATATTCTTCTTGAGAAGAATGACATAACTATAAACTTTTATATAATGTTCCCATAAACTATTTTAACTTGTAAGCAACAAATTTAAAGTAGGGACACTAGTGCAATAATTTGTCGGTTAAAGCCACCAACCGCAATTTATTCCATTTTCATCAATTTTTTCTTCAATGTGTATACGATAATAATAATAATAATAATACAATTGGTCCATTGGAGCAGAAAAGAACAATATATGTTTGGATGCTATTACATTATACAAAAAACATTTTATAAAACTTTAGTGTATTTTAGAATTTTTTTAAATAAANTATTTATCTGTAGTACATTTTTCAGCACGATAATGATTATGGTTAGAGATAACAATTGAATTGCTCTTCTATTTTTATTCTATATATGACTAAATTGGTCATATAAATAGATTAAAATCATTGCAACACTTTTTCTATTATGTTTGTTTGTCTAATGCATGACACGTATAAGTTAATGCTTTACATCAAATTTTCGTTAATGTCATTAATTGGACCGATTCATTACCTAAAAAACTAATTTAATTATGAATAAAATAACAAATAAATTTTTGAGGATTTATACTTTAAATATATTAATTTAAAAATAATATCAATAAATTTTTTAACGATAATAGATGTAGATATATTATTTTAAGATTGATTCTTATATAATTAAAGTAAAAAATTTTAATTTGAACATAACTTATCAATATCTACTATCATAAAAAATTTTATTAATATTTTTTTAGAGATTAATTCATACAAAATGTAAATCTTTATAAACTTATTTATCATTTCACTCTTTAGTTATAATGTGAACAATAAAAAATAACCAATTTGATTCTCGTGCTAAATTTATAAGTCAACTGAAGAAACAGTGAGGAGCGCATAGTTAACTAGTAGTATAAGTATGCTTTGTGATTATATAATAGTTATAATATTTTAAAAGTATTATTAAAACTAAAAAATGTTTTTTTATTATTAAATAATAAGTTTTAAAAAATATTATCAAAATATAATTTTAATTTTAAATAACATAATCGTATACGAAATTTATAATGGATGAGAAGCAACCCTAATGATCTTCGTGTGCATGCCATGCCGTTCACGAGACGATTTAAATGTTCACGAGAGAGACGCAACACACAACACTACATACATTCATAGCCACAAAAAGACGGTTAGGATTAAGAAGGTCGTATATCGTACGACACACTCCTCTCTTCATCTCTTTCTCCCCATAACCATATGCCATCTTTTATTTTATTTTTATCACCATAGGAACAAAGAAAGAAATAAAATGTAAATTAATAGAAATGACTTTCTCATTAGAAACTCTAGGGAATTAATAACTTTTGGCCAATAACCAGTATATCAAACTCTTGATATTTGATCAGTTTTTACATACGTATGTACACATAAATTATTATAATTTACATTTATATTACAAAGTATTTTTTTTGGTGTCTAAATATTACAAAGAGTATGCAAACAGAGATTAACCAAAAACATGAATAATTATTTTTTTTATTCCCACTATTAGCTATATATTAGCCAAAAAAACTATTGACTATTTAAGG
>NC_029789.2:24121092-24123475 GCF_000816755.2 Arachis ipaensis
AAATTTTAATTATAAAAAAGGAAAAGAAATGAATAAAATAAACATAATAAAAAATACTATATATATATAAAAAATTAATTATTAAATTTATTATTATATTTCTATATATAAATATATATTATTTAATTTATATTTTTAACGTATATTCTATACGAATAACTAATTTTGTGAGTGATTAAGATATACATGTGATGAGTTGTTGATGTCCTTGGGTGTAGGCATGCATGATGAAGGTGAAGAAAGGGGAGTCACAAAAAAGCAGGGTGTGTGATGAGAATGAAGAGTGGCTTTCAAGCATTGGCATTTTGCAACAAAATAAGTGACTGACACTCATTTCTGACATTCAACAAGCTCCCTCTCATGTACTCGAGATTACAAAAACATGCAAATAACACAAAACAAACACCTGTATTTTCATCATTCATCATTCTTTATATAATCCCTCATGCCTATCATTTTCACCCCTCAAAAATTATATCATATCATGTTGACTTTAATTGCTATCGTACACTCTCATATAATCATGTCATATATTGTTTTAAAGGTCCTTGCTCTACTGTCTAATTTGTTAAAAAAAAGCACTAAATAATCAACGTTTGATTTTAAAGATACAAAAATTAATAAATTTTGAGAATTTTGGTTTTTGTTTTAAAAGATAAGTTCGACAAACTCAGTATCAAAATAAAAAGACACAAGAAAATTTGCCTATTTTAAATCATACTCCTTATAAATTCTTTGACCGTTGTTCTTTTGTGTTTGTTGTGTATTTGTGTTTTATAAACAATAATTAATCAAAATGAAATTTGACGAGTATAAAGTGTCCGACAAGATACCAGTATAACTATGTAATTATATATAGTCGGAGGAATGTATGTACCAATTTCGTTTACAACAAGAATATAAAAGAACAGATACATAAATGTCTATATGCATATGAAAACCTCATAATTCATGCAGAGGACAATGATTTCAAAAATCATGCCATAACCCTGCCCTGAATATGATTCTGCTAGAAATAGTACGGTAACTCTTACATTCTTAACCATACACTAAATCAATAACAATGCTTTTCCAACCACACTGATTTTATAAGTTATAATGCCAATGAATTTCTAATAATTGATCACTTTTTTTTTGTAATCTTTCACTTCTGGGGGACCTGAATAGATTTGCAAGGCATATGCACAAAAATAATGCATGAACATGACATTGTACTTTTTCTTTTGTTCCTATTCATTTGCGCAGAAAATATTGTCTAACAAATCCGTGAAGAAAAAAAAAAAAAAGCTGCAGAATCTGTGGGCGTTAGAACTTATAAGGTGGTTTAATTTGTTTCAAAACCCTTCCTTTAAAATTTCAATTATATATGCAACATCATATCATATCCTAAAGATTACTCTAAAAAAGAGCTCAGTAGTTTTGATGATGCCTTTATTCAATTCAATTCAATTCATTCACTCTAACAAATAAGAATGAAATGAATAGCCGAAATTAGAGGAAACATGTTAAGTTATGAGTGTGTGATGAATTGAGTGTGGGCTCATGGCATATTAAGAAGACAAAGTACACAGAAGTCTTGGCCCGTGAAGTTTGCATGTGATCATTAAGAGCTGTTATAATCAGTGCCCCTTGACTCCTTTTAGACCCACTCACGTGTATCATTTTGTCTTTTCCCATCAAATCTTGATGCATTACACTATAGACACTATACTATACTATATGTTTAAGTAATTTACACAACTTGTAAATGTTTGTATGAGCAAGGGAAAGAAATAATCCAAATGTAATCATAGGGATAAGTGCAATGATATTAATAATAATTCCTCATTGAAAACCAAGACCCACCATTTTGTTTGGTTTAGCAACATTACTGAATCTGGTTTAACAATGTGTGACGTTTCAGTTTTGTTTCAAAATTCACATATGATGTGGTTTTTTTCAATTTCAGGATCAATGATTTTCTTTTCTAGCTTCATCAAATAATAAATGTATCTTATCCACATTAAAACTAATGTTTTAAGCTTGTGAATGAAAAAGAAATTGGGACAATAACATCAATAGGGAGATACGGCTATGATGGCCTCCTCCAATAATAATTATGAAAGACTGTGTATATGTGTGCACAGTTAAATGACAATTGTAACCCCAACAACCAATAGGTTGTTTAGTCACTACAGGAGGCAGTGGCACATAGCTGAACTAGTATTTTTCCTGGTCCAAGAGAACTATAATCCTAATATCCCTCTGCCTTATGTTCATTTCTGCTTCACTCCAAAAGAGCCTCTGTTGAAACAAAAAAGGTTTAGTCACATGTGACAACTTTTTTAATACGTGGCAAGAGAATAGCAGCCATTCCCAATTTCTGATCGTGAAATAAATGCTA
>NC_029789.2:24123539-24133541 GCF_000816755.2 Arachis ipaensis
ATAAATCATAATCAAAATTCACAAAAAAAAAAAAAAATTGAAAAAAGATAGGAAAAGCTAGGCAAGAGGAGGAAACACAAATACCCGAAACCATGAAGAATTATTTTCTTATTATTTTTCTGTTGCGAATTTGACTTCTAATTAAAGATTTATTGTTAGTCAATGAAATATTGTTTACGCAAAACAGAATTTAAAATTATAACACTTATTTAAATAGACGAGTCAACTAGTCATCCGACAAACTTAAATGGGTTAAAATTCGACTAATATAACCTCACGTAGTTGGAATTTCATACAGCTGAGTATAGATTTTTCAAAGAAATATTTTCCAGTTACAAAATTACAACTCAAAACCTTAGTTAAATGACCAAAAATATTTATTCTTGTGTTTGCCTGCATTTTCAGATTACAATTACACATTGCACTCCTTATATAAACATAGCCGTCACTTTGTTTTGGAAATACAGAGAAACTCTCATATTCTCTCTCTCTCTCTCTCTTTTTCTCTGGCTGTCTTCAGAGTTTTTCAACTTCCATTTTCCACATAACAAGTGAAAATGAGTAGATTGAGTATGAAGAACTTGACCTACATGCTTGTCATTGCAATTCTTATCTGGTCTTCAAGTTTTGAGTCCTGCATTGCAAGAAGAGGCAAGCATTGGAGACATACCAGAGCTTTCTCATCTTCTCTGTATAAGAAGAAAGGTAAGAGTTATTATGGTCATAGTCATAGTCACAATCACAATCACAATCACCATGGTGGAGGATCATCAAAGTCAAAGCCTCCAACACATAAAAAGAGTACTCCATCACCACCTAATCCTCCACCATACACAACCATTCCACCACCACCACCACCACCACCACCAAAGAGTCACAAGCCGAAAGTGGGCGTACCCTCGACTCCGCCGCCGCCACCGAAAGATTGCAATGGTGGCCATTCTATCATATTCAATGTGCTGGATTTTGGAGCTAAGGGAGATGGAAGCACTGATGATACAAAGGTAAAAAGAAAGAACTCTTTTGAGTCTAACATTCACTAGCATTTTGGTTATAATAATTTAGCTTTTTGCTTACAAGGTAACATGAAAAGTTTTTAGTGTGGTTCAAATCTTTCCATAAAAATTCAGTGTTTTCATCACAATTCAATGGACATGCAGGGCAATCTTATTGAGTTATGAACTTTACCGATATAGTTAGAAATACAAGTTTTCATGCTGCTTACTACATTGTTATAGCATTGCATTGTCACTTGTGAATTTTTATGTTGTCTTGGATTTACTAAGGAGTAAGGAAGTAGCATTGTAAGAGAAAATTTTTGGTAAATTTTTTTGCTTTTGGTCACTTCACCATGTTTGGCACTCTAGTTACTAGAGTAGAAAGCAACTTTGGTCAAAATAGGTGTCCAATTCTAATTAGACACCTAAATTGAGAGAGTAATTGAAATTATTTTAATGTTAAGATAAATTTATATGAGTTTACAAAATTAATAAATTATGTTTTCTAAATTATATTTTTCTTATATACACTCTTCTCTCTTCATACTTTTAATTTTCATTTAACAAAGCTATTACTTCAAATTTCTAAATAAACAATTATTACAATCCCAAAAAAAAAAATACACTTATTTAGTTATTTATTAGGCAGAAAAGACTAAAAGAGAGTAAATATTTATTTATTTTTTCCCTTTTCCTAGCTAAAAGATAGGGTGATTCGAAATCACAAAATAAGAATCTTTTCCTTCACTAACCTGTGAATATGATGGTCTCATCTACCTAATTTAACTGTAGAATAATATGGCATTAAGGAGCATATGCATATACAAGTATTCTCACCTATCAAAGCCGTTTGTCTTACTCATTAGGAGCATATATACTGCATCAGTGTTCACAAATCATATAATTGCTATTAATAAAAGAGTTTACCATAAAAGGCTAGAATATATCATAGATTAAAGGCTAAATAGTGAGAAATATATATAGAATAGGTGACAAAGCAACAGAAGCAAAGAGATGGGACCCCCACTACTTGATGAATGATTCTCGTCCTTCACAGGCAGTTACTCATGATTCCCACAATAATTGTTAGACACCCACAGGAACAAACTAACACCTAACCTTGTTACTGTGCTGTGGAGTGTTCATGAAGTATAAGATAACTTGGTCTTCTATTTCAACTTTCAATTGATACAACACATTTTTATCTAAAATGTTACTCAATTATTGGTTGAAATATTTTTCACTTTGTGCTCCACGACTGCGCGAGTATCTATACTTCTATACTACATATAATAAAGATATGAAAAAAGTTGGTACCAACTTTCTTTTCTAAAATGCTTTTCATTATATATAATTTATAAAAAAATTACTTTTTCCCCCTATTTCCATAACTTGAACGCAAAGCTTTTAATTAAGTTATAAACAACTTATCATTGCAACTGATTTCATATTTATTACTTTTACACACATTTAATAAAGAAAGTAGTAAAACAGTAAGCACGAATTAATATAATTTGCTCTTGATAAGGTTATTAAACTCTTTTTTGAGTTAACTTATCAACTTCTAAAATTGGGTTCACAAGTTAACATTTTACCATTACATAACACTACAAAAACTTAGTAAACTCTAGAATCTCATAACCTTATTTGTTTTTTATGGTTTGCCACTTATAAAATTGAAAAAGCTACATTGCAATTGCAATGCAGGCATTCCAAGCCACATGGGGAGCAGCTTGCAAGGTAGAGGCATCAACAATGCTAGTCCCAGCAGATTACACCTTCTATGTGGGACCTATGTCATTCTCAGGCCCATATTGCAAACCAAGCATTGTTTTTCAGGTAACACAAGTTACACAACGACCAAAACTGAAAGCAGCAGAAAAAAAAAATGGAAAAACACAAGGCTAGGTAGTAGGTACTAGGTAACATGTGAACAAAGGGTGCTCCTAATCCGCATCCCAATATTCCCAAATCACCAGGCTAAAACATGGTTTAACAAAAGACAAATGACTTGCCAATGTCTTGTTGCTAATTCAGAAAGTTACATAACATAGAACAGTTATTGCATTTTGTCCTGAAAACTTTGCATTAACTACCATCCTATCTTTTTTTTGTTTTCTTTTTCTTTTCCCTTATCTTTTGCTGGAACAAAAATAACAGCAGTAATATTAAAAATACTTTAGTGACACAATACTGTCAAAATTGAGTAGACAAAATGATGAAACATGCTGTTGAGTATTGACTTACATAAACCAGTCTTATTGTTTTATTTCAACTAACAGTCCTTATGATTTCTAAAACATTTATAACAATTCTGTCTATTATATAAGTTCTAAATACTAGAAATAAAAATAAAAATAATGTAGCAACAATGCAAACTAGGCTAATAAGGGTGGTACAATTATTTGTGTCAGCTTGATGGTACAATTATTGCTCCAACAAATGCAAATGCTTGGTCTGGAGGACTGCTACAATGGCTGGAGTTTACAAAGCTGGTGGGAATCACCATTCAAGGAAAGGGTGTCATTGATGGAAGAGGCTCAGTTTGGTGGCAAGACCAGCCATTTGATAACCCTATAGATGGTGAAGAAAAGCTCATAGTCCCTTTAAACCACACATGGAAACCACCGGTGCCGGTAAATTATCTTTGTTACTTCTACAAAATTTTACATGACAAAATATCAACAGATTGAAACTAATAATGTACTATGCTTCAACTATACTAGGTTCAGAGTGCTATGGGGAGGAAAATGCCAAGCATCAAGCCAACTGTAAGATCAGTTTGAAACTCCACAAAGACAGTTTTGAATCAAGTTTAGGGAATGTTTTAACATAATCTTGTTTTTCTAATTTGCACAGGCATTAAGATTTTATGGGAGTTTTAACGCAGTAGTGACAGGCATAACAATTCAAAATAGTCCTCAATGCCACCTCAAGTTTGACAACTGCAATGGGGTTCTGGTCCATGATGTTAGCATATCATCCCCTGGTAACAGCCCAAATACAGATGGAATTCACCTTCAGAATTCCAAAGATGTGATGATTCATACCAGCAACTTAGCATGTGGTAATTACTTCAAGACTTCAATTATGTATAAGTAATTGCAGCATTACAACGATCATTAAAACAATTGAGTCTAAATGATTGAATAAGCCTGGTGCACAAGTCATTAATGCAGGGGTCAGGGAACGGCCACATCCAAAATGTATAATGTAGGAAGCCTAACCTGGTAATTATATCAGTGCTTGAACCTGTGGCTTTGAGGTTATATGGAGACAACTCAACCGTTGCTCCAACACTTCTTTTCAAGGATTAGATAAGCACAAAAAAACCTAAAAAAAAAAACCTTATAAGGTCAACCAACATAAAGTTACTTAAAACAAATCAAAACAAAAAAAGTAAATATTAGTTTTAAAAGAGCATAGCATTATCCTATCACATGGCAAGCAAACAAACTACCAATGCTACACGCCATCAGTTACATGACACGTGTCAAACACAAAGTTTTCACTGCATCATTGCTATCAACCCTTAATTGAAGCTCTAATTAGCAGAACACAGGGTGGATATAGAACATGAGAAGCTCCATCACGAGCAAAACCAAACACAAACATATATAACACACACCATAAAGTAGTTTTTGAGTTGGCTAATAAGTATTGTTCTGAATTTCAACCATGGTGCAGGTGATGACTGTATTTCCATACAAACTGGGTGCTCAAATGTATTTGTACACGATGTCAACTGTGGGCCAGGACATGGAATCAGCATTGGAAGCTTAGGGAAGGATAACACCAGAGCCTGTGTCTCAAACATCACTGTCAGAGATGTCAACATGCACAACACAATGAATGGTGTCAGAATCAAGACATGGCAGGTACTAACACTTTGTACAAAATCATTTCTCACCACAAAATGAAAACCTTGTAAACAAGTTGGGAAATTTTGGAGTACAGAATTGAATTAGTTCACTGAAAAGGTGAAAGTAAATTAGAGTATATTTGGATGAAAGTAAAAATGTAGCGGAATAATTTACACACCATTTTTTCTCCACAACCACACGGCTTACCTTAAGATGAAACTTGGAGTGCAAACAGAGAAACACATTTAGACTCATCCATGAGTATTTCACACAATTTTTATCTGCCAACCAAACATTACCCTAAGATGAAAATTATATATGTTACATTATTGAGCTTTCAATTGGGTCTTTATACTGTTTTGAATTTTGTAATTAGGTCTTTGTAGTGTCAAAGACGTTAGAGTTACCAGAATATTTTTCCTCAAATTGAAAATATCCACACTTAAGTGTAAACCTAAACGTCCTCTCATTTTCAGAATATTATGTTAATTCTAATGATTTTCAAAATGGTATAGGGACCAAATTGGAAGTTTTTAAACTCCAGGAACTTAATTACAAATTTGGTAAAATTACAGAAACTGACTGAGTAATTTAATCAATTATATACGCAGTAAAAATAGACTTCTTTTTTGTTTTGTTACTTATAAAACATTTCCGAGTATGATGAACAAAATCAAATAAAATGTATGCAGGGTGGTTCAGGATCAGTGCAGGGGGTACTATTCTCAAACATACAGGTTTCTGAAGTTCAACTCCCTATTGTGATTGACCAATTCTATTGTGACAAAAGAACATGCACAAACCACACATCAGCTGTGTCTCTGGAAGGAATCAACTATGACAGAATTAAGGGAACTTACACGGTAAAGCCGGTTCACTTCGCATGCAGTGATAGCCTGCCATGCGTGGACGTGTCGTTAAACAAGGTGGAGCTGAAACCAGTTCAGGAGCAATACCATCTATGTAATCCATTCTGCTGGCAGACTTATGGAGAACTGAGATCCCCCACTGTCCCTACTATCGATTGTTTACAGATCGGGAAGCCATCGAGCAACCGGATTCAAACCGATCATGATATCTGTTGAACCATTAAATCAATGAAAGAGATATGTAAATTTCAAGTGGCTGTTCATTGTTGGATCACCTGAGAAGGGTGAAGCAGTTTTTAGATATATCCCTTCACAATGTTAGCTAGTTAGACATGAAAGCAAGCATGTGTACATTATTATCAGAGCCCTCTATTATAGGAAATTTTCTTCATTAGGTTGCCATTATTATTATTATCATCATTATCATGAGAATATATAGAGATTACAAGCCCTGCGATCAGCAAGAGGCCAAAAAGTATTGTGAAATGGCAGAGCCTTGTAGCTTTGCCAAATTGCATTAGTGTGAGATCTTATTATACAAGTTGTACCAAGCATTTATGTATGCAATAAAAATGAGCTTTGAATTCCATTGTTGATGAGTGATGACACCTAAGTTGGATTACAATTTTGTTTGTGGGCTTCACAAAATACTTTTTTGACATCATATCCTAGGTCCCTATGATTTCTTGTCATAATGTTTTGAGGAACTAAAATTAAATTAAATGTAACTACAGAGATCAATCTTTCTTTGAAAAACAAGGGAAAATTCTATATGAAAAACGCAGAAAACTTAAAAAATATAAGAACAGATAATTTGAGAGACCAAAAATCAAATTAGCATCTCTGAAAGCAAGGACCAAAACCTACAAAATAATACATAAATAACTAATCAGGATTAAAACTAAAATATCATCATCCGCCAAAATAAAAAATAAAAGAAAAAGTTATATACCAAGAATCTCCTAAATTTAAGAATTACATGGAATCATATTTAAGAATCAGAGCAAGTACATACATAACGATAGTGCATAATTATAGTCAATTTTATATGTTTTAAAGTTAAGTTTAAAATGCTCTTACCAATAACTCCAAAGAAGGTGGAAATTCAGCTGCGGAAAGCCCTTAAATGATTTGATTGATTTGACTAAATTTTCATCTAACAGCTCCTAGATATCATTTTCACGTGAATTTGACTTCAATTGAGCTTTTACCCTCCAAAAAATTATTTAATTTTATTTTATAAGTATCACAAATATCATATTTAACCCGTAATTAAATTAGTTAAGATAAAACAGGATTAGATTTCAAGACTTTCTTTCATGTATTTCTGTTTTTGTTCATAAAAAAAGAATAGAATAGAATAGAAGGTTAACTTTATCTGAAATGGGTAATCGTAGACTCGCTGGGGTGTAGGGCCGTAGTTTGGGCCAGAGTCGGCCTGATTGAATCTGCAACGAGTTTGGAGCTGGACTAGGCGGCCACTGGAAGGTCCGCCCTGTGGGTTGGTCGCCACGGATACCAATTCCTCAAGTCCCAGCAGTCGAAAGGATCAGAGGAGGATCTTCGGGGCGGGTTTTGTGGGGTTTGGGTTCTGTTTGTTGGGCTCTGCCCTTGGCCTACCAGGCCGTGACCAAAAACAAAAACGGAAAAATAAATAGTCTTACCCGGTCTATACTCTAGTCAGTCAATCGGATTAGTGTTACGTTCGACTTTCGAGTCACGCGATCGGGTTGAACCAAATTAATTAGGTTTCGGTTTAGCCAGGTTTCCCACTTATCTCACCCTTCACTATCATTCGCGGCTGCCATATCGCCGGCGACATTGTCGATGCGCCTCTTTTGCCATCGCTGCCTCTCACGACCGCTTTTATCTTTTGAGCCTCCTAGTCTCGTTGCCCCGCTCTCTGCCGCCACTTTGTTCCTCTCTCCATTTGCTTACTCTATGTTCTTTTCGATTTTGGCAACACACAGGAAAAACTGCCTCTAAAACTATCTTGGAGTAGAAGAAGAAGAAGAACCCTAATTCCTCATTAAGAAAAAGCAAAAGAAAGCACCTGAATCACAAACAATCCCTTTCAGCTCACATGACTGGAAACGAGTTCCGCTTCTTCCTTTCGTGCGACATTAATCTCCCCGTCACCTTCCGCGTCGACCGCCTTGAAGGCCATTTGCCCCTTCCCGTCAAATCCCCCAATTCAGGTTCAATTTACCAAACTTCACCAATATTACTAATTTGAGTTTGTTCGGAGTTTTGTTTTTCCTTTTTTTTTTTGTAGAAAAAAAAATTGGTTAATTAGTCAGTTTAATTGAGGATTGTTATCTGTTATCATTTTAATGCCGTGTTTCATTGATTTATTGAGCATGGTGATTGAACGTTGTATAGTATAATATAGTAGAATATTGTTGTGAATTAGTCTAATGTGCTTGGTCCTGTGTTCCTTTTTGGTTTTTGAATCTTTGTTTTTCAAAATGCAGAAAGTAATGTCCCTACAGAAGATAGAACGGGAGAGTTGTATGTTGAGTGTGCATTATACATTGATGGTGCACAATTTGGCCTTCCCACGAGAACAAGGTTATTTTATAAATATCAAATTTGACAGCTTTTTTAGTGTTGAAGTTCTGATCTTTATCTCCTGGATAGTGAATCTCACATGCAGAACAGTTATAGGGATGGGAGGAATGGAGGTTTTGATTTTTGTCCTAGTCATTACTATTATTTTTGTTATTACTGTTACTATAATGTGTTCTCCAACTTCATAGATGTTCTCTTGAAAATATTGGAGATCTAATCTAAGTACAAATTCCATGGGATTCTCGTTCTTTTCTTCTTGTTAGCATGTTTTCTCCTGTTAGGTAGCTCATGTTTATTACTCCATCAGTAATTTGATATGTTTATGCTGACAATTATTACTTGATTAGGGATTTGATATGTTTATGCTGACAATTATTACTAGATTAGGGATTTGATATGTTTCTGCTGACAATTTTCTGTATCTTTGGATTTTGATATCTACAATTCTTCTCGTGAAGATTGGAGTCCTCAGGACCATATTGTTGGAATGAGCTCATCACGTTGACAACTAAATATCGAGACTTAACTGCTCAATCACAACTAACTTTCACTGTAAGTGGCAACTTAGGCTTACATGCTTACTTCAAGCACGATAGAACAAGATCTTGGAGTTCCTTTTGTACTTGTTGCATTTATCCATGATTGAAACAGGTTTTTTTTTTTTCTTTTTGCCTTGTCTCTAATTGCTGCATGGTTAGTAGGGAGCAATAACATGGTAAATAAAATGACAAAGGATGGATAGCCTTCTTATAATTCCATAAGAATTACGATTTTGTTGTGAATTAAAATCCTTAAAACACTCAGTCAAGAAACATTAACTTTACCTTAGCCTACCAAATTTTAGAACATTTGAAGTTTTAGAATTTAATATAAGTCAAATCCCCAAAGAATATTTCTACACCCCAATAGTGAAAATTAAATGTCACCAGAGTTTATTGTGAATTTCCGTTTGATTTTTCTTCAAAATACCTATTCCTATGCCTTAGTCTAAAATGTTATGTTTACTTGCTTCTAGCACTGTTGGTTATCCAGCTTGCGTTCATTTCTTAACAGCTATTTTGTTATGTAATTGGGTGATTACAAAATTTATTACAAAATATGATTTTGAATTTTGATATGGTTATCAATATTCTTGTTTGAATAGGTTTGGGATGTTTCACATGGTGACGGATTGGTTGGAGGAGCCACAATTCTTCTCTTTAACAGAAAAAAACAGCTCAAAACTGGGAAGCAAAAGCTTAGGCTTTGGCCAGGAAAAGAGGCAGATGGAGCATTCCCTACTAGTACACCTGGAAAGGTGATTAGCATTTTAAGTGATCTTAGATGTTATCATCATTCCATCCTCTATGCTGATAAATATACTATGGATTGTCCTCATTAGGTCCCCAGGCATGAGCGTGGTGAGTTAGAGCGGTTGGAAAAGCTTGTGAACAAGTACGAGCGAGGTCAGATTCCACGCGTGGACTGGCTAGATCGCCTCACGTTTAAAACAATGGAGAAAATCAAGGAACGTGAAAGCTTAAAAAATGGAAGTTCTCATTTGTACTTGGTTGTAGATTTTTGTAGTTTTGAGCATCGGGTTGTTTTTCAGGTATTCTTGCCTCCGAATGTCAGTTATCTTTTTGTGCTTAATTATTATTATTATGTTCATTCCATTTTGTGTGTGTGTGTTTTTTTTTTTTGGGGGGGGGGGGGGGGGGG
>NC_029789.2:24134952-24143981 GCF_000816755.2 Arachis ipaensis
TTATTGTAAATCATATATTGACCTTTATAAGGGGGTGGGATAGATCCCTACAGATGTTGTAACTCTTATTTGTTAGAATACGTAGGAATCTGGTGCAAATTTTTTGATGCCATCCCCTATAGCTTCAACAAATGATATTGTTATTGTCTGGGACCCTGAAGTGGGAAAGATAAATCCCTCTGAGCACAAACAATTAAAGTTGGCCAGAAGCTTGACCCGTGGTGTCATAGACAGAGATTTAAAGCCAAGCTCAAATGAGAGAAAGTAAGCTCAAATTTAATCTTACTTTGCTACTTTATCTATCATAAGACTGTACGGTGGGCTTGACCTCTTCTGCACTTAAAATGTTTGTTTCTCGACATTTATGAACTGAAAAGTGAAAGCAATTGACATACTACTGAAGTTTCAAGTAACCTGGGAAGATTGGACACTTCAAAGAGAAGTTTTCTTTTTTTTCTTTAATTTTATTTTATTTTTTAAATCTTGAACAGTTTTTATGTTGTACATGTGGCACATCAGATGTGTAACCATGCCCATTTCAGCACCTGCATTACCAAACTTTGGTCTCTGGTGGTTAACATCTCAAAACTAAATGGATTCAGATTTAATTAGCTTTTTTTCCGTAATTTCTAAACAGTAATACTTTGTAAAATATGGGTAAAAATATATCTTTGGATTTTTGCAATGTCAGAAGACATTACCATTTGTTCAATGCTTTTTTATGGCATCCAAATGTTATCCAAAGAAAATTTTGGAGGTCTAGTACTGTACTTAAGATAATTTCTAGTGTATAAATGATTGTTTGAACTATTTTAGTGACACCTTAATGCCTATGTTCTAGCATAAAAATGATTGTCTAACTATTTTACTGACTCCTTAATGTCTAGGTCCATTCAGAGGATACTGAAGTATCCACCAACAAGGACTTTGAGTGGAGATGAAAGACAGCTATTATGGAAATTTCGCTTCTCTTTAATGTCTGAAAAGAGGGCTCTCACAAAGTTCCTTCGTTGTGTTGAATGGAGCGATGTTCAGGTTAGCCTGTTGTTTTGGGAATTGGTAATAGATATTATATTATTGGTTTTGGGTGAGTGATAACATTGCCACTTAAAGCAATGAGTTCTTTTGACAATTTGGCTGTAGCCTCAATACATCAACTCATCTTCACTAGACAATGTATGAATAATATAACCTAGAAAATAGATTGTGTACTTGCTAATGTATTATCAATGAGTGGTTCCCAATTCTCATATCCTCTAATGCTGATCTCATCTCAGGAAGCAAAACAAGCACTAGAATTGATGGGAAAGTGGGAAATGATTGATGTTTCTGATGCACTTGAACTTCTGTCTCCTGTTTTTGAAAGTGAAGAGGTAATTTTGACATATACATGAATTTTCCTCCATCAATATTACCCGAAAAGAATAATGGTTATAGAGAAGAGAAAGTTTATCATACTGAAGAGAGGATAATTACAAATAGGGTGAGAACTGAGGAGACAATATATGCTTCAATATTTGCCTCTTGTATGTACTTGCCTGTTCTTGTTAGGAGGGTCTTTCATCCTCCTGTCGTTTTGCACAATTCTCTTCATGTTAATAAATTTCGTCCTTTATTTACAAATGAACAAATGACTATGTCACATCTGCAAATCTCTTTTCCTGTTAGAAATTGTGATTCCCATGAACTAGCCATGAATAGAACACCAAAAGGAAGCCATCAAATTAACACAACAGTAGTTGTAGGGATAAAATTGCCAAGGCATTCCTAGCCCATGCTTTCGGTCTAGATATATAACTTAATATCTCACCTTCGATTCAAAGTTTCATTAGGAGTAATATATGGACCTTTAAGAGCTATATAAGGCCTAATCCAGTTGTATCTATTCAGGTCCGTGCTTATGCTGTTAGTGTTCTTGAAAGAGCTGATGATGAGGAGCTTGAATGTTACTTGCTTCAGCTGGTTCAGGCTCTTAGGTTTGAGCGCTCTGACAAATCTCGCCTTTCTCATTTCCTTGTCCAACGTGGTATGTGCAGATGGTTTAAGAGCAAGTTCATGTTCTGATTCTAATTAAAATTGGTTTGTCTGATGAAGGAAACCTTTTTAACTCTGACAGCATTACGTAATATTGAATTGGCAAGCTTCCTTCGTTGGTATGTGGCTGTTGAACTTTATGACCCTGCATATGCCAAACGATTTTACTGCACTTACGAGATCTTGGAGGAGAATATGATGAAGGTGTGAACTCATAAATTTCTTATTCATGAGCATTTGCTTCAGTAATTTTTGTGTCTATGGTTCTCATTGTCATAATATGTAGACTGTACCCTTCTTCTACCTGCATCTGAAAAATATTGCTTGAAAAGATATTGTATATTTCTTCTTGTGCTAGTTTGGACCTAATAACTAAGACATTTTTACCTCATTTATACTCCTACATCACAAAATCATGTTATTCTGACATTTTTAAAATTTGTCGTTATCTCTGAATAAGTTGTTTTTTTTTTAATTTATTGATTTTAAGAATGAAAACTTTGACGAAGACCACCCTATCTATATTTAGTTATTTGCTGTGAAACTCATTTATTCTTAAAAAAAATGGTTTCTTGCTTAATTAAAACGTTGTGATGTCATTTGTCGCATACATGCAATAAATGTTTGAAGAAAATATAGTTTGGCCTATTAATCTTGGATTGTATCCAGCATCATTGTGATGTGTAATAAAATAAATGTATTCATTCTGAAATTAAACTATTAGTCCCTGTTTCAGATGGCAGCTGGTGTGAATGGAGAGGAAGATGGGTTTAAACTTTGGCAGAGTTTGGTGCGTCAGACAGAGTTGACTGCTCAGTTGTGTTCAATCACAAGAGATGTGAGGAATGTCCGTGGCAATACACAGAAGAAGATTGAAAAGCTCCGACAATTGCTATCTGGTCTTCTTAGTGAGCTTACTTATTTTGATGAGGTAATTAGTCTATGAACTGGCATGGTCATTTGTTGTTTTTATCTGTCTGTTTACAGTTTTACTTCAATGAATGGTATTTATAGTTAAGACAACTATTTAATCTCTTGTATTTAACCAATGTATTTCCAGTAATTATATCTATTGAAATCTTAGAAAAGTTTTCAAATGTATTGACGCTACTTTCAATTGCAGCCAATACGATCACCTCTGGCGCCTGGTGTCCTCATCACTGGGATTGTACCCTCAGAGTCGTCAATATTTAAAAGTGCGCTGCATCCTTTGCGGCTTACTTTTAGAACAGCAAATGGTGGAACCTGTAAAATCATATTTAAAAAGGGTGATGACATTCGACAGGACCAATTGGTATTCCTAAAAAACATTACTTCTCCACCCCTTTATCTTTTCTTTCTTCTTTCTTCTTTCTTCTGCTCTAAATACAGTTGCCATAGATACCTGTGTACGTGTGCATTTGAGCACTGCCAAACATATGCTTGCCTGTCTGCTTATGCACACACTTAGGAATTCTACTTGAATTTATAGATCAATCTTCTGAAGGCATGAGTTTCATTACATGAATTCTGTTTTGTAGGTTGTTCAAATGGTATCACTAATGGATCGATTGCTTAAGTTGGAAAATCTTGACCTGCACTTAACACCATACATGGTGCTAGCAACTGGGCAAGATGAAGGCATGCTGGAATTCATTCCATCCCGTTCGCTAGCACAGGTATGGTAATTTTCAGTGTTGTTTCTTTTGTTATTTTGGATTCAGTGCTGTTCCTTTTCCTTTTGTGTTTTGGTGACTGAAGATTCCTTTGTCACTATATAAAGTTTTTAATGTAGAAGTGAACCTTTGTTACTTTGCAAGTAACCACATACCTGTTAAGCTAATGCTTTGGTCTTAGTATTCCCAATCTTATTTTCATTTTATTTCATATTTGATATATCCCAGCACATCACTACATTGTGAATAACTTAATATTTGTTAAAAGGAGTTGAAAATGAGTATTTTTCTCTAATAATTTATCCTATAACTTCTTTGAAAACACTGAACATATCTGGAAATGCCTAGATGTGTGTTTTGTCATGGTCATGGACGTCAATTTATATTTGGGTACAACTATGTCAGAGCAAGTTTATATGTTTGATTGCAAACATTTTTCTTCTTTTTCTTTTTGGTTCTCTCGTCGGAAAGGTTGCTAGTCCTTTTCTCTGTTTGAAATATAGGCTTTTGAAGTTTGTTAGTTGCATATTAACTGTATCCAACTCATTCTTTCCCCCCTTGAAATTTTCTAGGATATAGATTTTGATATTCAGTAAATAAGCTGGTTGGTTGCTGGATGTATAGCCTTGAATTTCTATACTGATGTGCAATCCTTTCCTGCCTAGATTCTATCGGAGCACCGTAGTATCGTAAGCTACCTGCAGAAGTTTCATCCTGATGACCATGGACCTTTTGGCATTACAGCCACTTGTCTTGAAACATTTATAAAAAGCTGTGCTGGCTACTCTGTTATCACATATATACTTGGTATTGGAGACAGGTAATTGTTTATTTTTGTTAACTGCGAACAATTTTCCTTTAGCTGTTTGTAGTAACTTTGGTCCACTGGTAAAAGAAGATGAAGGCTAAAGGGGAATAGAGAAGGATAAAAGTAAGGAAGTAGGTTTCTTACCTATTTCTAAATAAACTAGTCTTAATGTTTGGATACAAATTCTATTTTCATTTATGCAGCTCAACTGTTTCCAATTCTTTCTCTGCAATTTCAATAAAGAGTATCATATATTCTATACTTAATCAAATGAGCATGCTACATTATTCATGGAATCCATATTCTATCCTGCTTGAAGTGAGTTTTTTATTTGGTAGGCATTTGGATAATCTCCTCCTTAGAGATGATGGACGTCTTTTTCATGTTGATTTTGGTTTTATCCTTGGGCGAGATCCTAAGCCATTTCCACCCCCGATGAAGCTTTGCAAGGAAATGGTTGAGGCTATGGGTGGTGCTGAAAGGTAAAGTTTCCATGGGATAGTTCATTCAGATTCAAAACAATGGCTCGTTGTTTGTGCCTTTGGTTATTGAGATAATGTAGTGATTGCTAACATTTTCTCCCCGCAGCCAATATTATACAAGGTTCAAGTCCTATTGTTGTGAAGCATACAACATTCTTCGGAAATCCAGTAACCTAATTTTAAATCTGTTTTACTTGATGGCGGGTTCAAATATTCCTGACATAGCTTCTGATCCTGAAAAAGGAATCCTCAAGGTAAGCTTCTTTGTCTTTCAATAATTATGTCAGTTACTGTTCTTTTGTTCTTAGACTTTCTTGCTGTACAGCTTCAAGAGAAGTTTCGCTTGGACTTGGACGATGAAGCCAGCATACACTTTTTTCAGGATCTCATCAACGAGAGTGTGAGTGCATTGTTCCCACAAATGGTTGAGACCATTCATCGCTGGGCACAGTATTGGCGGTAACCCCAATATTTATTGCGTGTTGTTTCACCTTTGTAATTAGCCAGGTAATTTCTAGCTGTATTCCAAACACAGATTTTGAGCTTTCAAATTGAATCATAAGTCACTGAAGCATATTCCCTTTGCACATAAAATGAGACACTAGGCACATCATTATTGGCAACTGATTCTGCATTTTCTATTCTTTTGTTGGGTTTGTTCCCTAGTCCTAACCTTTCCTCTATTGCTTGCAGCATGTGGTGTTGTCTAAAGGCTTTTTCTAAAGCATCTCCATCATCCTATGCAGTTCTCTCTTCTCTATAATCAGAGGCAGGTCTTAATCCTACTAAACTGTGCAGTTAGCTTATACACGCAGTTCTAATTTCTAAACTAGGTATCTTGGAGGCAGTGGTATTGTCTCCAACTGTAATTAAATTAGTTATCTGTCATTCTTCTGCCTGCATTAGTCTCAAGATGGCAGCTTAACGCATAAAACTCTAGCATCTCCAAACAAATGGTAACTAATCATTTTGTTAGCTTTAAAGAAAGTCTATCTCCAGTTCGATGTACATTTCTTGTAAATAAATATAGCTGTGTCGTCCTTGTTGGCGTGTGTATGTGTATGCGCCTTGATATATCATAAACTTAAATTCTGAATTTTCATATTATGTAAATAATAGATTATATGGGAAGACCCCCTCTTTTACGTGTTTCAAAAGATAAAATAGATAGTTGTAGCTTACAAGACAAGCTAATATGGTTGATTGTGGTTGTCATCGAATTGCAAAATTTCCTAAAAGATGAGTAGGAAAAGGAAGTCACCTAATTGATATTCCGAATGGTAGTAGGAGAAACACATTTTTTAAGTGGAACTATGAGTACATACTACATAGTCTTGAACGCACACCTTTTTCTTTTATTTTTTTTTTATAGTTTAAAGTCTTTTTAGTTGATTTTAATCAAACTATAATAACTGAAACGGCGGAATCAAAACATTAATTAATATTAATAAAAATATTGGCTCCTTAACAATTCTCCTCATAGTAGCCATTGCTGCTTATCATTCACGCATTAGCTAAACGAAAAATTCTAATTTGACACTTCTTAATTAGATAATATTTTTTTTTTGGTTTTAACGTTATATAGACGAGAAAACAAAAGGGGCACATAGGATTTTATAAAGTGAGAATAAAAAAGACACCCAAAAAAAAGTGAGAATAAAATATTTGAGAACGTGAGTAAAAAGAAATTTTGATAGCAAAACCAAAAATTACATTAAAGTGAAAATAAATGAAGACTTAGATATTTGATAATAAAGACTATTAACAGGGGTTAATTAAAAAATAAATTATATAAAATTATTTTAATGTATTTAATAAAATTTAGTACTTAAGGGTTGTATACTGTATATTGATCTAATAGTGTTGCTTTCATCAGAAGGCATGAATATTTTCAGGATCATTCCTTCTGGTTTCAAATATTTTGGATTGATTTTAGACGCCACCTTGTAAAAACTATTAATGTACTTTTAAGGATTGTATATGAGAGTGCTGGTGACAATGACATAACACATTTTATTTTATTTCTGATACAACACAGAATTTGTTTTATTTTTTCATGAAAATGATTTTGTAATGCACAACAATAATGATATAATATAATTATTTGTGTGCACTGGTGAAGTAGTGATACCTGCATATAAACAATAGCAACATGCCCAGAAACTATATTAAAGCTTAGTTAGCTTTTAACGTATAAGAATAATTTATATCTTTATATATACGCTCAGGTTAATGATTTTGAGTTACAATAAATCTGGAGAAACAATATAGATTTTGGATGTTATTTTTTTAATGTACAAATCTTTTGTTAGTAATATTATTAAGGTATCTTCTTGTTAGTAATGTAATATTATTCTATTATTAATATTATTCTGTTAAGGTATCTTCTTGTTAATTGTTTGATTAAGGATTGTTATGTTAGAAAAGGAAAAAAAAAGTGCAACAAGACACGAAGGCAATTGATAATTATCTTCAAAAACACTCAAGTTTAATAAAAGGAAAATTCAGAATAACATGACAAATTAACCAATTCTTATTGTTTGTGTAAAGTTAATTTACACAGACTGATTTAACGAAACAACTATTAGAATTATACTTTTAAGGTTGAAGATTTATCCTATGTTAAGAAAATTACTATTTATTCACATTTTAACAATTAGGATAATAATTCTACATAATTAAAACAAATTAAAGAAGCTACGGAACACTAAAAAAAGAAAGGTTCCTTCAAGTTGTAGTGAGTAAGCCTGGTAATTAAGTGGAATATAGCATGGTGAAGATGAGCCTATTCATCATCTATCTGTGTCTGTGAATTTGGAAATATGATGCAGCGGCACAATGGACAAGAATACGGCGACTGACAGTTGGAACAACCTCGGAGCCAGCGGAACATGCAGTGATCATGAAAAACATGCGAGCAATTTGTGCGAACAACTTCTACACTTGAATCTTCATTACCATGGCCAAATTTCTCCAAGCAAATAGCGCATTCAGCATCATCATCTTGCTCATCAATTTTGGATCTCTCCAACAGATTCACGAATTGTGCTAGTTCAGAAAAGTTTTGACAGAGATCATCATCATAGATATCAGAATCTTGAACAACAATGTACGTGGTAACATGAAGGTTCACAACAATCTCCCGCGTGTTGGAGTCACACCTTTCACGACTTAGAATCCTTCTTGCAGTTTCGCCTATGTCAGGTAAAATTTGGTCCAATAACTCAGGGGACACAGGCATTGAAGAAAAGATTTCATGTAACAAGACTGTGTCTTCTCTGTTGAGATTTGTGAGTGGAGTACAACTACATAGGATGTCTGAAGGAACCAAGATTGCTTCACTGGCTGTAGTTGTAGTAGAAGAAAAGTCAACTTCAGGAGTTGGGTTTGAGCGTTCGATCATTTGGATCAATTTTTTGGTGCAATTGAAGATGATGGAGAAGCAATCACCAAAATAAAACTCTTGTGGTATGGCTGGATCTTCAATGGGAGTGATTTGCAAAGAAGAAAAGGTGAATTCCATGGAAAGGTAACGAGTAATTAGTTCGTTTATTCTATTGCTAGGTAGCCTTTATACAGTTCTGACTCTCTTTAATAGCTTAAGGAAAAAAAATCTTTTATTAACAAATTAAATCTTTATCTCAATTATAACTGATTTTAAATTTAGTTCTGATTTGATACATAGATTTTATATATTTTTTATAGATCTTAAATTATTAAAAAGATTTTATAAATCATTTGTATTGATAATATATTAAGAGAACAATGTATTATTATTGTTGCCAATGAGTTATAGTTCAAATGGCATAGTCTCTCCATACTCAATTAAGAAGTTGCGGGTTCAAGTTTTCTATCTTTGGTAAAAAAAAATGTATTATTATTGTTTTTTTTTTGTTGGTAAATATTATTGATTTTTATATTGTTGCCTATAGTTCAAATGGCATAGTCTCTCCATACTCAATTAAGAAGTTGCGGGTTCAAGTTTTCTATCTTTGGTAAAAAAAAATAAAAAATGTATGTTTTTTTTTTGTTGGTAAATTTTTTTAATTT
>NC_029789.2:24150481-24178798 GCF_000816755.2 Arachis ipaensis
AAAAAAATATATTATTGATTTTTGCACTGATAATACAAATAATTTAATTAAATATCTTTAATAGAATTTAACTAAATACTTTAATACATGAATTATACGATTTAACTCATAAACCAAATCCTTAAGTTTGAAAGTTTCTCTGGGATTATATACTTTAATTTGAATTTGATCTTAAAAAAACAAAATATCTTTATATTTAATTTTTAAACCACTAAATAATCCTTTTAGAATAATTTTAAAATACTAATATACCCTTTAAGAATTAGAATTGTTTGATTGCGTGAATAATTTAAAATTTGAATTTTGATTTAATTAAAAAACTAATATACAAATTTTTAGGAATTAAAGGATTAAAATACCCTTATATAAGTAAAGTTGTTTACCTTTACTAGAAGTTAGAAAGTTGAATTTATGTTAAAAATATAATAATAATTACTCTATAATTAATTATAGAAAGACTAAAATAATACTTTTTTGGACTAGAGTTATTTACTTTCGTTAGATATTAGATTTTTCAACTTGATTTATTTTAGAATATGATGAGTGGTTAAGAGAAGGGGAGTTGAATCTTAGCATCCTTTTAATTGTTAACTCTTGCTGGCATTTGAAATAACTTCTGGAGACTTTTTGCTTTTTGTCTTGTACTTAACCACGAGACTTTTTCTTTTTATCTCGTACCCAGGTAAGAAATATTTTTTAGTTTTATCTCCTATGCAGCAGAAACAGAAATGGAGTAAAAGAGAAAGAGAGAATCACACCACGAAGAAATAGTTTTCAGTTTTATCTCCTATGCAGCAGAAACAGAAATGGAGTAAAAGAGAAAGAGAGAATCACACCACGAAGTATCCTGGTTTAGCTGCCAAGTGTAATGCAGCCTACATCCAGTTTCCATCACAACAATGATGGAATTTCACTATAATCATCATGATTACATACACCAATTTTCCCTAGGAACTACCCTTCCTATCCGGGACAAGTCAAGAATCTACCCCCAATCCTGAACTTGACTTGGTTACCTACCAAGCTTTCAACTGCTAAGTGCTAACCCAACTTGTAAGGGGATTCCCACAGAATCATGAAACACAACACAGATGTACAAAGGACCTCTAGGACATCTATGGCTTTTTCTTTTAATTTTGTATATGCTGCCTTTTTCCGCTCTATGGCTTTTTCTTATAAACCTCACTGTTTGCCTTTTTCCATGAGACTCAAGACAGACAAAACTAAACAGAAAAATTACAAAATGAAGAACATTGAAGGAGAAGAACTTTTGTTAGATTAGGTAGCTATGAGAACTCTGTGCTTACTCTCCTTGCTTCAAACCCTGGCTGTTCTCCCTTATTTATAGAAGGGGAAGCCTCCAAGATTGAAACTGTTGAACCAAGCTAATCTTCTTCTTCTTCAAGCAAAAACCGGTTCGGCCAGAGAGAGGAGAGGAACCCGAATGTAAAACCCAACATGCAATTACCTCTGTGTCTTTCCTTGTCACCAATCTTCATCAATCCGGGCCTTTCATCTTGACTTGCACTCCAAGAAGAATTCCTAGCCCTTGATGAGTTCTTGATGATGACAGCTCCTCCTGCTCTTATCCTCTGTCTCATCCTCCACATAGTTACAGTAGCTACCTCCTGTAGTGGTTGAGCAAAGATAGAGACGAGCCATGCCTCCAAGGATCTTCTTCCTCTGACCGAAGTGGATCTACACCATTTTTGGTATGGAGAGCTTGAGATCACTTCACCACATCTTACCTTTTGTGGTAAAAATCTCAGCCACACCATACTTCAGATTTTCTTTTTCTTGATGCCATCATCACAATGGCCTTGCTACTAGCTTCTTCTTCTTTCTGATAGCTTGCATTAGCTTCCATATTTTCTCTGTGAAGTGACCGAAAGTTTGAGAGAGAAGAGAGAGAAGAGAGAAAACTTTCAATGTAAATGAAGAATGAAATGAATTAATTTTCCACTTCCCTTGCTTAGTAACGTGTGAAGCAATAAAAGCAATCAAATCAATTTCAAACTTTCTCTTTTATCTTTCCAATGCTATTAATGCAAGTAAATTAAGTTTTGAAATCCATTGAAACTGTTTAACTTGAAATGCTAGGAAGTGCTTCAGGCAGCAAAATTATATTTTAATAAAATATCTAGAAAGGAAGAAAGATTGGTGAAGATCAAAGGAGATATGCTATGATTATTCACTATTGGCTTCATGTATAATGTATTTTGCTTACTTTTGTTGTCACTTTTAATACTTTGAATAAGTTATGAAGATATGTTATCGTTGTTGTTTCCAATATTATTATTTTGAATGGACTATTATAAACTACTTATTAAACTCATCAGCACGGCCATGTAGATTTTTTCATCCTAGTATTTTTGTTATGATTAGATGAGTTAGTATAATTACAAATTCTACAATTCTAATAATTGATACATGTTTCAATTGTTTTGCAGTTATAATACGTTTGATTTTGCTTACTAAGTATCCACTAAACCTAGCACAAAAAGACATTTTAGAATTTTTACTTTAGGAGGTA
The DNA here is from genome assembly GCF_000816755.2 of Arachis ipaensis. Lineage (NCBI taxonomy): Eukaryota > Viridiplantae > Streptophyta > Magnoliopsida > Fabales > Fabaceae > Arachis > Arachis ipaensis. Next base: position 24,153,015 of record NC_029789.2, read on the forward strand.
AAGTGTGATCTCTTACTAATGTCTTCTCTTTCATATTTTCTCTTACATCAACCTTTAAAATAAAGGGTAATCGATCACCCTTTACCCTATAAACTAAAATCCAACATTTAGTGGATCTAAATTCAAATGAAATTTACCCAAAATTCTGTTGACCAAATTAAGAAGATGTGTAGGAAATAAGGACTTAGTTTAATAATTCTTCCGAACAAAATTAAGAAGCAGTTATGGAATAAGGACTTTACTTAAAATTTCTTTCGACCAAAATAAAGAAGCTATTAATGAAAAAAGGTTCAAATGGGGAAAACAAAATTTTTTTAACAGTGTTAATTGGTTGAAAATTTATACACGCATAAAAGAATAACTTTTTAACACAACAATGATAAATTGCTTTACTTTATAATCAGAAAACAATTTCTCAAGTTTAATTCATAGCAGGTAATTGGAATTTCCACAAAATTTATATTGGTTGGCATAAGAAATGAAAAAATGTTGGAAGAAGAAATCAAGGGTTGAAAAACAAAAAAATGTTAAGTAGTTTGTCAACTCCAAAAAAAAACACTGGTAATACAATATTCTTCTAATCAAAATTTTGATTGGTGACAACCTCTCACAAATTAATTGCTTAGACCAATTTAACTTCATTTCATACCCTATAAAACTAGAAACCACGAATTTGGAGTATAAAAAATCACATCAAAGAAACAAAATTTCCAACCACAACACTACCAACCATGCGTTGAGAAGAAATGAATTATTTCCCACTAAATTATCTTTCATTACCGGTTATTCCGAATAAACTGTTGCATGACTTTTTTTAAGAAGCAGTGCGAAAGTGGTGGGAAGATGCATGTGCTTGAATAAATTCTGGCTTAAACGTCTACGTCAACCAGACACATGCATGCAGCTTATGCTAAGACAAAATGTGTTAGATCAACATATTTTGTTTCATGTTGGATATTCAATACTATTAATAGATTCAAATTCAATAGTTATAACAGATGCCTTTTCGGGAGAACTAGTTAATTTTGAGCCCCCTTTTGAAATTGAATCTTTTGGATGGTTTCGAATCGTGGGAGCAGTAAATGGAAACATATGTTTAAAGTACTATCGGGACAAGAATGACATAAGACTTCTCGTATGGAATCTAATAACAAGATACTCTAGAGAAATTTTCGACCTCCAGATGGAGCACAGTAGAACATATTTCCCAATTTATGGTTTTGGTTATGTCCCAAATACATCTGCATACAACATCATACATATGTGCAAAATGAATATTTCTTATCCTTACCTTTTTTTCTAGATATTGTTCAAGGAGTTTTAGATGGTTTTATTCTGTTAATTATTTTTCTGGAGTTGAAAAAATTGATCCTAATTTTGTTTTTCAAAACGATCATGCATATTGGATAACTGGTACAGGAGATAGTTATGCTACTCCCAAGTCTGTTTTATGTTACAGTTTCGAACATGAATCTTTTAGCGAGGTGTCTATTCTATTAGAAGTAATTTATACCTTTCACGGTTTACTAACTCACAAGAAAAAACTTGCACTCCTCTCGTATACACATAATGAATTTGGTTATGTCGCATTGATTTGGCACTTGCATAAGGACTGCGGTGGAAACACAAGATTCAAACAATACTATAGGTTCAAAAGCTAAAGCATAAGAGAAAATTCACTACTATTTGTGAATCATAATTTAGTTTTGTTGGTTAAAAATTCAAAGAAAAGAGAATTAGTCCTAAATTTCAGGTACAGAGAGCTTGTTTTAACATAATACAACATTGAACATGGCACTAGGAAGCTATTGGTGAGGAACAACCTGGCCAACCTGAGAAACGCCACATCCTATTACAGTTAAATCTACACACAAGTATTATCAAGGGATATTTCCGGTGTAAAATTTAGCCACAGTTAAGTCTATGAAGTTAATCATGTATTTTTCAATTATATTGAACATCTAAAAGGTGAAAACTTACTATATTATCTCCTCTTCCTTTGGTAATAATAATTCTTACTATGATACTAAAAGTTTATTTCATCCATCCGACTTATGCATCTAGCATTTTTTTATACTGATGGAAAAAATACTTGCTACACGATTTGTGATTTTCGTATATGTATACTAAATGTTATTCGCTATTTTATGACAATGCCAATACCCAACCCAAGGAATCTTTCAAAGTAACATGGTTTCAACTGATACTAAATAATAAATGGTGGTCTATGATTTTAAATTGGACAACTCATATAGAGAAACGAATTGTCAAGTTATTGCTCAATCATTAAAATCAACATATTTAATAGGAGAAATTGCTGCATTTATTAGTGATATCCAGGAATTGATGAAAGTATTACCTGAAACAAGGGTGACATTAGCTCCAAGGGAAGAAATTTTTTTAGCACATGCAGTGGCTAAATTGGCAGATGAAGAAGGGCTCAATCTGATTTGGGCTAGTGATACTGGTCATGGAGCTTATGTTTTGGATCTGGCCCACATTACTGGTCCGGTGACCTTACCAATAAAAAAGAAAATTTTTTTGGTAATTTGACGGAGCCTAAGCCCAAGGATAAGAAAACAAAAATAAAACAAGAAATATTCAAGCAAAGTCTCAAAGACTAAGTCACCCCTTTAGCTTCTTAATCTATCAGATTTTGAATTTCTGGAGGCAACTGATCAAGAAATTTGATTCCTTTATCGTACTCAATGCCGATATTTTTATTTGTAAAAAAAGCACCCTTTTAGAAAAAAACACCCATCATTCACTATGAATAATGTTAGTGAATAATTCATCTTTCACATTGTTAGATTAATCTTGATTTAATTTTGTACTGTTCAAATGGTAACAGGATAATTTTGTTAAACCATCCATGTGAAACAGGAAAAACATTATTTTAAAACGGTTTCTTTAAATCGAGGACATTGGACATGATTTCAACATATGACATGTTGATGAATAAGTTTGTTTGAATGTTTTCATAATTTAATTCAACACGATCGTGTCTATTAAGATCCAATCAACAGTTATACATAACAAACATAAAGAAGTTAAACATAATACCATGGTTTGATTGATAAAAAAAACAATTAAAGAAACAAGTTGGAAGATAAATGATAATCAAAGATTCAAAATTTTGAGCAACCTAAATTCATACTTTTGTTGGCAGATAAAAAAAAAAAGAAGAAGCAATAGTAAAATCAAAGTATTTATCAACCAAGAAATTCAAGGATCTAAGAAAACATGATCCAAGTAGCTTTTAAAGTTGATTGGACCTAGTAAGAGATTTGTAATCCACTGCACAATATCGTTGCGAGCAACATTCACTAGAGAAAAGTCTAACTCCTATCCAATCTTTATAACTTGATTGCAGTTCTCAACTTTTCTCCAAATGGCATCTGTAGGAGGCTTAATTGTCTGCTTCCAATTGACAGACTCAGGTAATAACTTTATCCAAAATTTCTAATAAAAGACATATGCAGAAAATAAAATGAATAAATAAGTGAAAATGAATATAGAAAAGTAAAAAAGGTATCTCACTGCATTGACAAATAGGTTGTAATCCTTTTTTGTATGATATTTAAGAATGCATATTATCGATTGAGTATAAGTTTCAATAGAAACCAACATATGAGGAAGAATTTCAATCTTCAAGTCAAATTTATAACCTAAATAACAAAGATTATATTTTTCGTTATAGCCATCAATCTATGCTCTATTTATGGAAGAATTCAAATAATCAGCAGCATTATATAGTACTTAACATACACAAAAAAAAGTGAGTGATATAAAGAAACCAAAAAATCAAACATTTTAATACAAATGAAACAACTTACTGTAATGGAACAAGTGGACTATAAATTATTATTGGCTCCACAATATCTCAGAGTACGAATATTCCCCTACCACTATTATCACCCTTCAGGCAATGCAAGAACACTGTTGGGGCTATCCCTTGCAAAGAGAACAGGGAGATGACATACAGTTCCTGCTACCCAAATCTAAACATTCCATCGATTGCTCTATCAGATTTACTTAATTCCCCAGTCTGTAGATTGATATAATTGTTCCATACCACAATATACAAAGTAATTATTTCCTTGTTAAAAGTAATAAACACTGGGGGTAAAATTAAGTAATGCTGCTTTAAACTATTAGAGGCTTGTGATTTCTCACCAGAAAACTATAGGCATCAAAGCATTTGGTGTCAAAGATCCCTCGAAAATACTTACTAAACGCATCAATTCTGATACATCATAGCCTGAAGTCCCACTACAATCTCCATACTGGAATGTGTAAGTGCATTGTTTGCTCTCATTAGAACAACTTGTATCCGAGGACTCTGACGAGAGGACTTTTGCCAGTAAAGAATTTTATAAAAGTAATCACGTTGTAAGTATAGTTTCTAAACCAGCAAAGAAATCCCTTCGTACAAAAGCTTTAGTTGTCACAAGTAACAAAACCCAATAAAATTTATAACCGAAGTATTTAAACCTCGGGTCGTCTCTCAAGGAATTGCAGGAAAGTATGATTTATTATTGGTTATGGACAAAGGTATATTTTTGGGTTTTTTTTTGAATTAAAGAACAAGTAAATTAAATGACAAAAAAATAATAAATTAATAATTATAAAAACTCTTGGCAAGGTATAAGAACTGAAAATTCCATCCTAGTTATCCTTATCAGGTGTGATGAGAATTGTTTATTTCTCCCACTTAGTTAACCCTTACTAAATAAAAGAAATTCAAGTGGACTAATCAACTTGATTCCTCAAGTCCTAGTCAACTCCTGTGGAAATACTAGCTTTAGAAGGATCCAAATCAATCAGTAATTTCCAATTCTCAATCAACCGCTGAGTTTGACAACTCAAGTGTCACCAATTACTTAACCAAAGCCAAAAGAGAAGAAAATCTACTCGAATAAAAGTGTCTTGATCAATTGGAAGCATCAATAACATAAATTAAAGAAAATATTCATAAGTCTGAAATACCTCAAATTATATTAAATAAAGATATCAATTCTAACATGAGAAAGTTCATAAATCAAATTGGAAAAGCAAATAAACTAAGTGATAAAGTGAATAAAAGTAGAAGAGAAATTGAATTAAAGAAACATTGAACCTGGAATGAAGAAACAATCCTAAAATTAAGAGGAATCCTAAATCCTAAACCCTAAGAGAGAGGAAAGAACCTCTATATCTAAAAACTACATCTAAAAACCTAAAATTGTGAATAATGAATGTTGTCTCAATCTATCAATGAATGCTCTCTGATTCCCTCATTCTCCAACCTATTATTCTGTGTTTCTGGGCTTGGATTTGGGCCGAAAAAGGGCCCAGAAATCGCTGGGGGCGACTTCTGCAATTTTCTGCACGTGGCGTCTGTGTTCTGCCCAGAAATTGTTGATTGTGTTCTGCTCTAGGCACGCGTCCGCGTCGTCCATGCGTTCGCGTCGCTGCCATTTTCTTCAAAACTCCATTTTTGTGCGTTCCTTCCATTTTTGCGTGTTTCCTTTCTGTCCTCTAAACCATTCCTACCCTATAAAGCCTGAAATTACTCAACACACAGATCACGATATCGAATGGTACTAGAGGATAATTAAAATTAACATTTTTAAGGCATAGGAAATATGTTTTCACATATATCATGGAATGAGGAAGGAATTGTAAAACCATGCAAATCTTATGAATAAGTGGGTAAAGAATTGATAAAAATACTTAATTGAGTACAAGATGAATCATAAAATAGGGGTTTATCAACCTCCCCACACATAAACATTAGCATGTCCTCATGCTAAATCCAAGAGAAAAGAGTGAAGGTAGAATGGTAGAATCTTATGCAATGCAATCTATTCTAAATGCAAGCTACCTAAATGAATCATACAATTCTAATTACTATCCACTTATATATATATAAAGCTTACATGTGATTAAATTGAGTCAAATTCTTCAAGGAAACATATATGCCAGCCAAGGCTAAATCATGTTAAAACACATTCACAATTGAGTTGAGTTAAAAGATTTCACAAACTTGCAAGACAATTAATAATTAAACATGGATATATGGAATTGAGCTATTGAACCCTCACTGGATTTGTGTTTACACTCTAATCACTCAGAATTTGGGGTTAATCGCTCTATTCTTTCCTAGTCATGCTTTCTAAAACTTTGTTCTTCATCTAACCAATCAATAAATATTTAATGTGCACATGCAAACATCATGAGGTCTTTTTTAGGGTTGTAATGGGGCTAAGGTAAAGGTGATGGCATATATATAAGGCTAAGTGAGCTATAAATTGAATCCTTGATTAGTCTAAGATCTCACCTAACATATACATACTCTATACAATTAAAATTATGCTTATCTTCCCATAATTTTTCCATTTTCTTATCACATGCTCATGCATCAAATTATTTTTAACTTTATCCTATGTGCATTGATCTTTTTACTAAACTTATTATTGGGGTAATTTTGTCCCCTTATCTCTTTATTTAAAGGAAAAATAATTTTTTTAAGAGAAACACAATACATATCAATGCACATAGTATTTTACTTATTTTGGTCTTACATGAGCATGTACCCAAATTCCAAATAATTTATCAATTTAATATCTTTTTCTTATCAACCCAAGTTTCTATAATTTCTCCATACTTAGTGGATGCACAATCTCTATCTTAAGCTAACCAAGGATCTAATTTGGGGTATTTCATTTGTTTTTCTGCTTAAGGCTAGTGATGTGGTCATAGAACAGAATAAATGGGATTAAAAGGCTCAAGGGGGCTAATAAGGGTGACGTAAAAGGTAGGCTTATTTGGGATAAGTGAGCTAAAACAAGTAACGGCCTCAATCATATGCAAGTATGTAAATACATTCTATATTGGACATATAGACTGAAACAAAGTAAAGATTGCAAGCATAGAAAAGAAGGACGAAACACACAAGAATGAAAACTATGGTTAAATATAACCATGCAATTAAGCTAAAAAACTCACGGGTTGTGTGTTCTTTGGCTCAAAAATCATATATCAGTTATGTATATCATGCAAGTAGAGATCAAGAGTTTCTATTCAACTCAATGTGAATCTTTGAATGGCTCTTATAAAAATAAATATTTTCCTTGAAAAATGTTGTCAATTTACCAATATATATATATTTCTGAAAAACTAAAATTTCTAGTTTACTCTTATTTTCAATTAAACCAAATTATCATATGCTAAAGGGTAAACTAAACTAATTAATCCATATTTTCTATATCACAACTAGTAAGCTAAAAGTGCAAATTAAGCTAAATATCTAAGATATATACAGCCCAAAGTGCAAAATACAAAAATAAAGTAGAAATACAGCAAAAGAAAATGTGCAAGTACTGAAAGACAAATAAGATAAAATAAAATAAAAATACAGAAAATAAACAAAATAGGATAAAGAGAGTCTGAAAGTAGTTCACCAAAATAAGATTCGCCAGAGATGGCGACCTCCTCACACTTAAATAATAGCATCGTCCCCGATGCACAATCAAACAGGGTGTGAAGAAGTGGCATCTCCAAAAGGGTGTGCTGCTGGTGTCTCTGTGGGCTCTAGTAGTGATAGTGCCTGAGGCTCTACATGTATCAGTGTCTGTGGGTCTGATGGCTGTGTTCGCGGAGGCTCCTCATGCTGGTGCTCTGCCTGTTGGTGCTCTGCATGTGCCTCATCCTCATGATCATCTGCCTCCTCCTCAGATGGCTCCGATGGTGTGTCAGGCTCGGAGGGGATGTCAGGGTTGCCTGACTGGATCATCAGCTTCAGATGCTCATAACGCCGCTTGTTGCGGTGCTCCATCCGATCTAGGCGCGCGAAGAGTCAATGCACTAGGTGGTAGATAGGCTCGAGAGCAGGTGGGGGTGCTAGGGTAGCAGGTGCTGAAGGGGCGGCAGAAGAGGTGGCTGCCTCAGCGGAGGCAGTGAGAAAGGGTGGTCTATAGCCCAAAGCCTGGAACTTCCTGCCATGTGGGATAATCTTCTTGCAGTCGGCGGCAGGTGGCTTCTCATCCGCAAGCTCCCAGGGCACCTCAGCTCGGCGGCCCAGCTGAGTAATCAAATAGGGGAAGGGTAGAGTGCCTCGGACATGGACCCTGGCCATATAGTACCGGAAAAATCGGGAAAGATACAGGTCCTTGCCCTCCATCACGCACCAGATAAGTGTAATAATGGCAGCTGGCACCTCAGTCTCGTGAGTGCTCGGCATCACATAGTTGCTCAGAATCTGCTGCCATAGCCGAGCCTCATCATTCAGATAAATAATTTTTATTCCCTTTGGGGTTGTTGTTGTCTTACCCATAACCCATGGGACAGCAGGGTCAATAGCTATGGTGCACTTCATTTCTTTCCAATCAAACCTCATAAATCTCATATCTTCTTCAGCCTTCTGGTAACCATCCGCCTGATCGGATTTAGGCTGGAGTTGGAGGATGTCTTCAATTGCCTCCTTAGTAACTAGAATTTGTTTTCCTCTGAGCTGGACCGCATCCAGGGTTGTTTTAAAGTAGTTGCAGTAAAATTCTCTGACCCAGGATGCATTGACCTCAGTCAAGTTCCTCTCCAAAAAGTACCAGTCTCTCTGTTTGATTTGGTCTATGGTGTACTGTAGTAATTCGGCTGGAATGCAGAGGGTCTTTTCTAGATATAGGTTCCTTGAAGTTGCAAAGACCGGATACTTCAGTTCACAGTATCGGTTGGCAAACTTGACTAGGTCTGTGGCAGGCACTAACTGATCAGCCTTTTCTTGCGGAGTAAAATTCTTCTCTTGCCAGGAATCATCATGGAGGATATCCAAAATAGTGGTAGAGGATTCTCCTCTTTTTCTCTTGCCTGTGCCTGTTTTGGCTTTTCTTTTGCCTTTGGGGTCAGACATCCTGAAAAGCAGAGGTTGCAGGATACAGTTTATTAAACTAAAGCAGAAAAACAGGTAAACAAATAGTATTGGAGCAGTATAAGCATAGAGGGGCAAAAGAGAAATAAAATAGCAATATTAGCATGAGGTGAGTTGGAGAGATGTAAAATTTTGGACTCTATGCAAGCTAAATGTCAAAGAATAAAAATCACAATCCAAGATCTATGATATGCGGAATTCTTGTTTATCAGGAACACCAATAATTATGCCTTGAAATGGGTTGAAAATAGTTAGTTGAAAACTAATAGAGAAGTTAGAAAGTTAATGCAGTTAAGAGTTAAAAAGTGAAGTTAAGGTAAGTGGCATGGTGTTGTGGTTCCTAATTAACAAAAACAGCATAAACTTGAATAACAAGCAACTCACATTCAAGCAAATATTGCAGATTATTGATGATAAATCATATAAATAAAAGAATTGCAAAATTGAACAGAATCATCAATAATGCGATTTAACTAATAAGGGAACCAGAAAGAATAAGAAAGCTAGCCCATTCATCCATGAATTGGGTTGGTTGAAACCAATTAGTGCAGAATTCGAAAATACCAAAACCAATTCATGAATGGTAGTTGAGGAAAACAATTTGTGAAAAAAATCGGGCAGCATTCCGGCTATAAATTAGGCATTCCCGGGTAATAAACAGCAACAAAAATCAGTTCATATGACATTAAAGTAATGCATAAAAAAATAACAAATAGCAATTCACATGAATTCAGAATAAACAAACTCAAGCTGCGGCAAGAAATGCAATTCAGGTTGAATAATGTGAAAATAGCATTAAACAGTAAAGAACAGCATATGAGCAACATTATGAGCACAACAATTTCAGAATTGCGAAACAGATAAAACAAACAACAAGAACAGCGCAATTATCAGACCTAAATCCACTAACCACATTCTAGCTACCTAACCACCTAAAATCCACTACTAACATACATCTCTAACTATCCTAATTTGAACAGAATTTGAAAAATATGCAACTAACTAATTGGAACAGGATAGGAATCGGTGTGCAGCGGAACCTGGTAGGCGCAATAACAAAAATTGAACGCAGAGAGAGGGTGGTGGTGTGGTAGTGCTGGTGGCGGCACGGCGGCAATGGGAGGCGGCACGGCGGCGCTGGCAGTGCGGCGGTGGTCCAGGTGGGGCAAGGGATGAGAGAGGGAGAGGAAGAGAAGGGAGCGGGGCAGTCGGTGGTGGTTGGGTGGTTGCAGAGGGGAAGAGAGAAGGCTGTGAGGGAAGGAGGGGGGAAATGGGGCGACGCTGGGTTGGGGTTTCTGTGTCGGGGTTAAGTGAATTCAAATCCACACGGACGCGTGGGTCACGCGAACGCGTGGATGAGGCGGAAGTGCAACGACGCGAACGCGTGAGTGAGGGATAATGGAATTGACGCGTACGCGTGAAGCACGTGTACGCGTCACCTAGAATTGTGCTAAACGCACAACTCCAACGTCATTTTGGCGCAACTCTCTGTTTCAATTAAGAGGGCAAAAATTATCATGCGACGCGTACGCGTCGCTCACGCTTACGCGTGGTGTGTGTGAAGTGAAAGTGACGCGTACGCGTCATCGACGCGCACGCATGGCCCAATTGTGCCTAACGCATACCAGCTGCACGATTCTAGCCCAACTTTCTGGGCATTGGATTGTGACGTCGATTTAGAATCGACGCCCAAGCATGGCCCATGCGCACGCGTGGTGTGATTTTTTTTTTATGCAGTATGCAGGATGCAGATGCTGATGTTATGAATGATTCTAGGGAAAATGAAATAAAAATAAAATGAAACTAAAAACAAACAAAACGAAATAAAATTAAAATTTGAAAAGGAACGATCATACCATGGTGAGTTGTCTCCCACCTAGCACTTTTAGTTAAAGTCCTTAAGTTGGACATTTGATGAGCTCTTTGTTATGGCTGCTTGTGCTTGAACTCATCCAAAAATCTCCACCAATGCTTGCAATTCCAATAGCCTCCAGGCTCCCAAACTAGGCATGTAAAGCCTTCGAGCAAGTCAAAGCAGGTTTTTAGGCTCCACGGGTGTTGATTATCAAAATGAATCCCATGATCCCAAACCTTGCTTTTGTACCCGTTTTTGTCTTGATTTTCATTTTTCCAGTCGGGCGGTACGCAACCTAAATTTCCACTGAGATACCCAAACATCTTCCGAAACCCATTAAATCGAGCTCTATACCAATCCTTGCACTTCCAATCGGAGCGTGGAACCGTATTGAACCTTGGATACCAACTTCTATTACTAACCATCTCTCTCTTACTCTTAAAGCCGCAAAGAGCGCTAAGCTGGCCATCTGTTTCAAGCAAGCCGTATTCAAGTGGGAAAGTAAAGATGAAGGCTAAGGATTTTACCCACTTGAAGTTTGTATTAGGTGGTAATGGCCGTGGAAGAGGTGTTTCCAGTGGTTCTTCAAGTTCCACATCCTTGTACTCCTCTGTGAATTCTTCCAATTCCTGACAAACCTCTTCAATTGCAACCACGTCTTGCTCAAAGTCTTCAATTTTTTCCTCATCACTCAAGTCATAAGTTGGAGGCTGAGAAAAATCTATCTCCACATCATCTTCATATTCACTTGGGGAAGAATCTTCTAGCTCAAAGAGTTCAATTGTGACTGCAAGGTCACCATTAGGAGAGCTTGGTTCATGATCATCACTACCAAGGAAACTTGCTTCTTGATCTGTTCCGTCCAATTCTTCATAAGATACATGCCTTGGGGGTTGTGCACTATCCTCCTTAGCATCAATTGCAAATTTCTAGGCAGAATTCTCCACAACTCTTGATTCCCATGGAGGTTCAGCGTCTCCTAAGTCTTCAACCAATTCTTCTTCTTCGATAATTGCAGCTTCCTCTATTTGTTCCAGTACAAAGTCATGCTTCTCACTGTCCACCGGAGCTTCTCGTGTCTCCTTCGTACTGGGGGCTAATCGATTTATCGCTTGCTCCAATTGATGAAGGGTTGCATGAAATTAGTTCACTGTGTCCTTGAGACGATCTTGTAATTCTTGGTTCGATGGACATGGATATGGTGCATATAGAAGTGGTGGTTCTTGGGAGTAGTTGGATTGGAGTTGGAATGGATAAGGGTTAGGGTCATATGGAGGTGAATGGTGGTGGTTGGCTTGTGAGTATGGTGGTTCGAAGCTATGTTGAGGAGGTGGTTTATAGGCGTATGATGGGGTTTGTTGGTAACCACAAGGGGGTCCACCATATCTATCATCTTGGTACGCACCTCGGAATGGCTCTTGACCATAGTAAACTGGTGGAGGTTGGTTGTCACGAAGGGGTCCACCGTAACTATTGTTTGGGTGTGCATCGTAGAATGGTCATTGTCCCTGGTACTTTGGAAAGTGTTGTTGCCGAAAGGGTTGATCAGATCCTCGTAGTTCCTTCCATCTTTGATTGTTTCGACCTTGATGCATTAGTAGCTAATAAAAATTAAAAATTAAAAACAAAAATAAGAACAAATAAACAAGCAAAAGAAAATATTTACAGTAACCAATAATAAGGCACACAATTGCAATTCCCCGGCAATGGCGCCATTTTTTACGAGAGGACTTTTGCCAGTAAAGAATTTTATAAAAATAATCACGTTGTAAGTATAGTTTCTAAACCAGCAAAGAAATCCCTTCGTACAAAAGCTTTGGTTGTCACAAGTAACAAAACCCAATAAAATTTATAACCGAAGTATTTAAACCTCGGGTTGTCTCTCAAGGAATTGTAGAAAAGTATGATTTATTATTGGTTATGGAAAAAGGTATATTTTTGGGTTTTTTTGAATTAAAGAACAAGTAAATTAAATGACAAGAAAAATAATAAATTAATAATTATAAAAACTCTTGGCAAGGTATAAGAACTGGAAATCCCATTCTAGTTATCCTTATCAGGTGTGATGAGAATTGTTTATTGCTCCCACTTAGTTAACCCTTACTAAATAAAGGAAAGTCAAGTGGACTAATCAACTTGATTCCTCAAGTCCTAGTCATCTCCTGTGGAAAGACTAGCTTTAGAAGGATCCAAATCAATCAGCAATTTTCAATTCTCAATCAACCGCTGAGTTTGACAACTCAAGTGTCACTAATTACTTAACCAAAGCCAAAAGGGAAGAAAATCTACTCGAATAAAAGTTCCTTGATCAATTGGAAGCATCAAATAAAGAAAACATTCATAAGTCTGAAATACCTCAATTATATTAAATAAAGATATCAATTCTAACATGGGAAAGTTCATAAATCAAATTGGGAAAGCAAATAAACTAAGTGATAAAGTGAATAAAAGTAGAAGAGAAATTGAATTAAAGGAACATTGAACATGGAATGAAGAAACAATCCTAAAATTAAGAGGAATCCTAAATCCTAAACCCTAAGAGAGAGGAGAGAACCTCTCTCTAAAAACTACATCTAAAAATCTAAAATTGTGAATAATGAATGTTGTCTCAATCTATCAATGAATGCTCTCTGATTCCCTCATTCTCCAACCTCTTATTCTGTGTTTCTGGGCTTGGATTTGGGCCGAAAAAGGGCCCAGAAATCGCTGGAGGCGACTTCTGCAATTTTCTGCACGTGGCGTCCGTCACGCGTGCGCGTCATTTGGAGATTTTCCTTTTCACGCGTACGCGTCAGTCACGCGTACGCGTCGATTTTGTTCTGCTTTAGGCACGCGTCTGCGTCGTCCATGCGTGCGTGTCGCTGCCATTTTCTTCAAAACTCCATTTTTGTGCGTTCCTTCCATTTTTGCGTGTTTCCTTTCTGTCCTCTAAGCCATTCCTGCCCTATAAAGCCTGAAATTACTCAACACACAGATCACGGCATCGAATGGTAATAGAGGATAATTAAAATTAACATTTTTAAGGCATAGGAAACATGTTTTCACATATATCATGGAATGAGGAAAAAATTATAAAAGCATGCAAATCTTATGAATAAGTGGATAAAAAATTGATAAAAACACTTAATTGAGCACAAGATAATCATAAAATAGGGGTTTATCAGACTCCTCTCCAATCCTACACCTTTGGTCCAAACAAGAGCTCAATGATGATATTGATGAACTCCCCGGGTCAAAATAATTGAACTGAATTTGCAACAAAATTCTACGAATAGTGATATCGACAAGTCCTAGCATTATATTGGACCTACTATAACATTTATATTGGCATTGAACTTAATATTTCAAATGAATCAAAACTGATCTTACTTGAAGGCCACTTGTCTCAGGGCAACCATTGCGAAAACTACAACTAACCTAATGAACATCACTGCCAGAGTCAATATGCATATGCAACTCCCTTGTAGCAGAACCCAACCTCACCTTTGTATAGTAAAGCCTGCAACAACCCAAATTTTTATTGAATAAGCTATAAATGAACAATTCACTTTGCTACCATTACAAAAAAAAATTGAGAATTGACAATAACAAAAAGACCAAAAAAATTTAACTTTGTATTTTACATTGAAAGAATCTTCTTTCACAAAGACCGCTGAGATTATTGAATAACAAAAGAAATGAAGCAAATTTGGAAGTCAAATTGGAGAAATTACCCGACTAGGAATAGGTAGAAGGTTCCCCTAATAGGTAGATTGACAATATAGGTAGTTGTTGTTTGCTGCAACAGCCTACGATGTCTGACAGAGTCCCATGCTTTGAGCTGGCTCACCTATGTTCCATGGTTCGTCGGAAAAGTTTTTTCGAGTGGGAGAGTCAACGAAGAAGGCCACACTTCCAGAGCTAGAAGAAGTAGCAATACGACGAAGAAGAGAAGTGGGATAGGATTTTTGAGGCGCTCCTTGGAAACTGGCCGGCGATGAACTGGGACAGGGATTTCGAGGAGCTAAGCTTTTGTTTTTTACTTGTGTAATGTGAGATTTTGATTTAAAATAGGAATTTCTGTGTTATGTAAAAAATTGAATTCAGCCTAAAGGATGGAGTGCAAGTAAACATACTAAACTTTTATAAATTGCACATTGCACCCTTTTATATTAGAGTATATATACTCTAAGTATTATAATGTAAATAACATGGAATACAGAATAGTACATCATTAAATGAACTATTGACAATTTTACTTGATTAATAGTTGTGATTGTGACAATTCTTCATGAGTAAATAATCCTTACAATTGTAACGGGTTTCGAAGAAATCACTATATATATATATATATAGAGGAGATTTCCATTAGTTTAACTTCGAATACAAGGATTTATATCAATTTGGACAATCAAAATTTTGCTAAACTACTGCATAGGTACATTAAATTAAATCCATTTTCGTGCGTCTTTAACGCATTAATATGTTATCAAATTTGTGCAGGCATTACAAAGAAGATTTCAAATAGGAATGAACAAAACAATAACACAATGAAGATACCAAGTCAAGATCATTCAAGTTCAAATACACAAAATAAGATGCTAAAAAATAAAACAACATTTGAAGATATACTTGCCATGACATGGAAATCAAAGAATCAAGTAAACAAAAAATTCTTTTTACTATAATGTAAGCTATCTTTATTAGGCTCATTTTTATTGATATGGAGGCTTTGTGTGTGTTATATCCGGATATGGAGTCATGAAAGCGCAATACAGATATGTGGGGCAGCTTTTTTGTTAATGTCAGGTCCAACAACTCGGATGGTGCGAGTTGTTTGAACTTCAAATTTTGACAAGCAAATCGGTTGGTCCGATTTGAGGAGGAAGAGAAGATGAAAATCTGGCTGATGGAAATCGTACCATCCGAGTTGCTTGTAGTGTGGTTTTTTTTTTTTGTGTTGTGCTATGAAATCGGAGGGTCCGACATGCAATTTTTAAATATTTTTTTGAATTGAGAAAAGGTAATCGCATGGTCCGATTTGGTTGGGAGTTTAAATAAAAGTTGGTGAAAAGTGGATCAGAACAACTACTCTCTCATCTTCTTCGTCTCCTTCTTCAACGGTCCTCCTGGTTTTTACTTTCTCTGTTTCGTCACTTGTTTAGTAAAGGAGCCAAAAATCCAAAACTCAAGTTTATCAGTTTGTTAATGTGATTGAGAGAAATGAGTGACAGAGGGTTATTGAAGGTGTATTATTTTGGTCAGATTTTGTTACAAACATCTGAAGGAGTAACATTTGTTTGTGAAAATCCGTTAGATTTGGTGATTCCTTTTACAATCTCATTTGAGGAGCTCAAAGGTGTGATCTGTGAGAAGATTCATTCTGAGAGGGCAAGAAGGATATCATGTATTCTATACAGAAATCCTATACAAGTGTTTGGTGGATTCGTCCAGTTTCAAACCAAATATGTAACGGATGAAGCGAGCATGCAAGATATGTTTTCCATGTATATTGAACATCGGAGTCAACTCTCGTTCATCGAGTTGTATGTTGAGTTTGAGCAATCTAAGGCCGATCGGAATATTCTACGGGAGGATTACAATAGTGACAGTGAAGAAGAGTTCGAAAGCAACTACGAAGTTGTTGGTCCAGATGGAGATGAGGTTCAAGGTGATGGAGCTATGGCTCCGGATGTGTCTAATGTGGCAACTGCACTGGCAAACGATGTGCCGTTTGAGGAGCCATCATTCATGCAAGTATTGGATTTGGAAGCCATGCATGTTCCGGAGTTTCCGGATTATACCAATGCAGGTATGTAATTCTCGGTATTTATACGAAAGATTAGAATTTTTTATTAATTTATATTGATTTACTTGAATATAAATTAGAACGTATTGGTTAAGTAGTAAATTAGTTAAATATCCGTTAATATTTATCAATTAATTTAGTAAATTAAGTAATTATAAATTGAAATTTATTAGTAAATCAATAAAATTAGAATTGGTTTAAACTGGATTTTATTAAGTAAATATAAGTAAATTAGTTAAATTAAAATTTGTTAAGTTGGTTAAATTTAGTAAAATTAAAATTAAGTCAATATAAATAGGAATTTGTTGGTAGATTAACTAAATATTAGTAGTATATTAGTTTAATTAAAATTGGTTAAGTTGGAAGTTATTAAGTCAATATAAGTAAGTTACTTAAATTAGAATTTGTTAAATTGGTTAAATTTAGTTAAATTAAAATAAAATCAATTTAAATAGGAATTTATTGGTAGATTAAGTAAATATAACTAGTAACTTAGTTTACTTAAAATTGGTTACGTTGGAAGTTATTAAGTCAATATAAGTAAGTGAGTTAAATTAAAATTTGTGAAATTAGTTAAATACAGTTAAATTAAAATTAAGTCAATATAAATAGGAAATTATTAGTAAATTCATTAAATATAACTACTAAATTAGTTAAATTAAAATTACTATCTGTTAGTAGATTAGTTGAATACAAATAAGTATTTGTTAGTAAATTATTTAAATATAAATAGTTTGTAGGGTTTTATTATAATTGATGCGGTAAAAATTTGTGTTACGTTTATATTTAAATGTTTAAATATTTGTGTTTTCTAATTTGGTTGCATGGCTGTTCTGGTGGCAGAAATTCCTTTTCTTGCAGATGGTGAATTTGCCGTTGGGATGGAATTCAGTTCCAGGGAAGCTGTTATTAAAGTGATAAAAGAGTATACTATACGAAGAAGCGTAGATTACCGGGTGTATGAGTCTGAGCCGTTGACATTTTATGCGAAGTGTACACAGTATGGATCTGGGTGTGATTGGCTTATCCGGGTTAGCATGATCAGCCGGAAGTACTGTTGGGTTATAAGGAGGTATAATGGTAGTCACACATGTACCAAAGCCACAATTTCTCAAGATCATTCAAAGCTGGATTCGACCACGATTGCAGAAGCAATTAAGCCGTTGGTTGACGCTGACCCCGCCTTAAAGGTAAAATCAGTTATAGCAGAGGCGCAATCGAAGTTCAACTACACTGTTAGTTATCGGAAAGCATGGTTGGCTAAGCAAAAGGCAGTTGAAAAAATATTTGGAGGTTGTGAGGCATCGTATGAAGCGTTGCCTATATGGTTTGAGGCAATGTGTCACAAGGAGCCGTCGGCTGTTGTTCATTTTGAGACTATGCCTGCATACCAAGGCGATGACTTGGTGACTGATATTCGGGTATTGCATCGTGTCTTTTGGAGTTATTACCCCTGCATTAGAGCTTTCAGACATTGTAAGCTAGTTGTCCAGGTGGATGGGACTCACTTGTACGAAAAGTACAAGGGTTGTCTACTAGTGGCGATGTCACAGGATGGTAACAACAATATCGTACCAATTGCGTTTGCAATTGTGGAGGGAGAGACTTCAGATGCGTGGCACTTTTTTCTGAGTAACCTTCGTCAGCATGTTGTCACTCGGGATGGTGTGGGACTGATATCCGACCGTCACGAATCCATAAATGCAGCTGTGGAAAAGAGTAATGGGGCTTGGTCACCTCCGAGAGCCTTTCATATGTTTTGCATCAGGCATATAGAGTCGAATTTTCTGAGAAAATTTAAGGCGCCGTACTTGCAGAAACTGGTCGTCAACATAGGTAACACTCAGAATAGTTAACTAATTTAGTATCAGATTTCCATTCAATTCATGTTTTCACCGCTATTGTTTTAAATGTTTCTTTACATCCTGCAGGAAATTTGAGGACGGTGCGGGAGTACGAGGTGCGTTACCAACGTTTACGAGAACGGGGGGAAGCCTACACTGACTGGTTAAACCGAATCCCCCGGGAACAGTACGCGTTGGCATTTGATGGTGGATATCGATGGGGTCATATGACGACAAATCTTGTGGAATGCATCAATTCAGTCTTGAAGGGCGCACGCAATCTCCCTGTGACTGCCCTTGTGAAGGCAACATTCTACAGGCTGAACGAGTTGTTTACCCGAAAAATAGCGGAAGCGAAAGCCCGGATTAATGCTGGCCATGTGTTTTCTGATGTCGTGACCTCGAAGTTACATGCAAACCAACTTGCATCAGGAAACATTCAGGTTAGTTGCTTTGACCGGCAGAATGAGGTCTTTGAGGTGCGTGAGATGCCAAGTGGACTGGAGTTTGCAGTGGACCTACGTGGCCTTCGATGTGACTGTGGTGAGTTTCAGGTGGACCGGATCCCCTGTCGACATGTGTTTGCATGTTGTGCCAACCAGCGACTGGATTGGCAAGTGTATGTTCATGATGTGTATAAGATGGACCAAGTCAGGCCGGTGTACCGAGCAAGGTTTAGGCCACTAGGTAACCCCACTACATGGCCTGCTTACAACGGACCTCGGTTCATCCCAAATCTGTTCCTGGGACGCGTCGGGAAAGGTCGGCCAAAAATAACGCGCTTCTTGAATGAGATGGACACGCAAATGTTACGTCGGCCTAGTCGATGTACGATATGTGGAGCTGAGGGACACAGTCGTGGCAGATACCGTCAGCAGGGTGGTGCAAATGCCAACTGAGATCATTAGTAGATTCATTTTCTGAGATGACATTATATATGTGGCAATATATGGTTTGTCATTAGTTGTCCATCTGAGTTAAGCAAGTATGACTTAAGTAACTTGTTCTGTAGCATTACTCTCCTTCTGTTGGACTTAGTTTCTAATCTTCAATTATGAAAAATGTGAAATAAATTAGCCCCTTTAATGTGCAATTTCAAAACTTAATTTATCTTATATTTTTTTCCCTTAATTGAAGACCAAACTGTCATTTTATTTTGGTTCTAATGGTAAAATTTTATGGATTTTTTAATTAAAAAAAATTATTTATCCAAATAAATTAGATTACAAAAATTTTACAAGTTTAGACATTTAGTTGCGTTTTTGCATGCTGCAACTGTAAAAATGAAATTTACATGATTTTTTTAAACCTATCTAAATGAAAATAAACCGGAATTTTTATGGTTTATTTTTAATTTTTCATAGGCTGAAAATGCAAAAATTATTATTTTTTATTTATTTTTGTTGACACCACAAATGAAAAGCAAGTATGACTTAAGTAACTTGTTCTGTACATTACTCTCCATCTGTAGCATTTTATTTAAGCAAGTATGACTTATGTAACCTGTTCTGTACCATTACTCTCCATCTGTAGCATTTTATAGTATGACATCAATTAATACATAGTCCAAATATTTAATCCCTGCAATATCTTCATAAATACATAAATTCCCTAAACAAACCATCTACTAACACATAGTCCATAAGTCCAAATTATTAATACATAAATACCCTATATAAACCATAGTCCAGATCATTATTAAAACATAAATACTCTATATAAACCATAGTCCAGATCATTATTAATACATAATAACCGTAAACCCTAAAGCATAAACAAGAACTCTAAGCATTGTCCATATTTTTTAAAGCATAAATAAGAATATTACACCACAACTACTTTCTCATTGCCCACTTTACATCATTCACGAAGTTCTTGCATTTTTTTGCGGCCTTTTTGAACACAGATGGCGTGTATCGGTTAGCGCTACGACGCGGTGGATCAATCCTCAGATTGTAACATTTGCCTTTGTCATCCGGAGTTTGTGACCGGCCTATATAAAAAATAATAAAAACAATTAAATATCATGTCATTAGGCAGTCAAACCAACATGGATACCAATTATGAACACAAAATGAATAGCAAATCAAACATGTAAAGGAAAATACGAAGCATAATACCATCATTTCAGGATTCCTCATCCTCATCGGACTCCTCTATTTCGTCATCATCATCATCATCCTCGTCATCCGGGTCATCTACTAGATACGCATTAGTATCTTGCTCGACTGGGTTAGCATCTTCTTGTAGTGGTCCCATGTCGACACGGTTAGGATTTTGACTATTAAGAACTCCGCGTCCACCTACACTTCTACTAGAGTCAACAGATATGAACCCTCCGGAAGCGACCGATGAGGTATGGCACGGGAGCCTCGCATCCAATGAATACCTACCTGCCAAGAACTCAGGCTGGTTGCCATATTGTGGTTATCCTGCATCTCCAGCCATGAACTCAAGCAACTGGCTAAAAGAACCTCTTTCTCCGGGTTCAAACTGTGACATACCCCAATACTGTTGAGGCGTTGGAAATGACGGGGAGAACTGTGTCTGAGGTACATACTGGCTTGAGAACTGAGGTTGTTCTTGCGGAAGTGGATTCGAAGTGGGAGGTGGCACCGACTGTGGCTCCAGTTCCTCATTGTCATTATCCGCATCCTGACTATCCTCATCCATACCCTCACCACCATCATCCATATCCTGATTACCCTCATCCATATCTTGATTATCCTCATCACTATCTTGACCCACAAGATTCGACAAGTTCAAGTGGTCCCCATATTTTGACCGGTACTAGTACATATAAGTTTCCAGTGGATGTTGTGAAGGCATGGGAAGCTCAGAAAGAACGTAGTGATACCTGTTTGTCCAATGCATAACCCATTTTGAATGACTCGGTGTTGTGGCCTAGTTAAGATTCTTAGGACCAGTCAGGACTTCTCCATGCGCCTTTTCCAGATTCTGCTCCTGCTGAGGTTCTCCCTGAACTAAACCGAACTGTCGCCTATACCTATCGGTAGCATGCCACTCGATACATTCAAATGACACCAACGGAACAGTAGCGGACCACACAACCGACTGCATATAGATCTCAGGAGGAATTATGTTTGGATCCACGTGATCCACAGCATATGCAACCCACATAAACTGGGAAAAATAAAGGAAACTCATGATTACAACCCAGAATATCAAATTCAATAAAAATGCCTCATAAAAATGCCCGAAAGTCATAAATCTTTAATTAAAACACACCTGGCCTTCCTGCAGTTCATCAAAGGCCTTCCTAAAGTGAGCTAGATTCAAATATCTATATCTTCGGTCACCACGCTCCCAGTTACGCCACCTAATATCATATATTCAATTAGCTAAACTGAATTTTAAATATAATGCCACGGGTAGATTGTAACGTAACATTACCTGTTGGCTAGTGGAAAACTGTGGGGTTCTCTGGGGAGCGGGGATAGATATGGAAGTCGGATCCAAGCCCAACCGAGCAGAAGTGTTATTGGACCATCTATTTCCTTACAGTTATAACGAGATGCCCTGCATAACCCCCTGTAGAGGTGTGCTAGGCATGCCGAACCCCAGCTATAGTGTCCAATACTATCAAAATCACGAAGCAAGGGAAGAAACTTCCAGTGCACACCTCTCCAGATTTATCCCCAAACAAGATAGTCCCGATGAACAACATAATATGGCACTTCACATACCTCTGTATACTTAATTCATCAGTCAACTGAATGTTTTCTTTTAGTTCCCGAAGCCAAGTCAGTTTGATGCAGCATCCTCTACACTCCGACTTACGCGGTGCCACGCCAAATTGAAGCAAACATTCTGCCTCCAACGCTGAGAAACTACTCATTGTCATCCCAGTAACTGGAAGACCATCCGTCGGGAGACCAAGAATTAGAGCCACGTCTTCAAGAGTTACGGCACACTCACCAATTGGAAGGTGAAACGTATGTGTATTTGGGTGCCACCGTTCTATTAGAGCATTCACGAGTGCTTTCTGATTTTGTACGACACCAATTTGAGATGCATGATAGAATTCAGTGACTCGTAAATGGTTCTCCACCCGATCGTTGTACCGATCCGGCGGAATTGGATGGTCACAGGTCAACATTCTTAATTTCTACAAAAAACATAACAAGTTATTAGTCAACTAACAAACTATTGCTAATTTACTACTGCAAAGCAATAATTTTTATACTACATACACTTGTTAACAAAATCTTCACAACTAACTAAACAACAAATATTACTTGAAACCAAACATCTCTTATAAATTATTTGACTTAATTTGACTAAAACAAATAATTACTACTTCCAAAATGATTTATTAATAACATTAACTAATAGATACAAATACATAGATAATACATAGATATACATACTTTTCAAATCAAGTCTCAATAAAATTAGTAAATCAGAGATAGTTTTTGTTTTTTTATTTACGATATATCAATAATTTCTCTAAATAATAACATTATTATTATTTGTTTTAATAATTATTACTTAAATAAATTTAAACACATATTTCAAAATTTTTAAAAATATTAATAATTATTGTCAATATCTTCTTAAATTCATTTTCTAATAACAATACTTAACTTTTCTAACATTGATAATTACAATTAACTACAATAAAATAACACACTTTTATAAATTAATACTAATAACCATTCAGTTCTTATTTATTACTATGTCTAACTGTTCCTTCTAGTTACAATAACATTTAATAATAACGTAACAATTACAAATAATTAAAAATTTATAAAATATTTCAAAAAACAAATTGAATCCAAAAATTAATAACAATTCGGTTTTAACTGTAATTTTTTAAATATTTTAATATTTCAATTTCTCTTCCGAAATTCTAAAAAATATAAAAAAAATTAAATAAACTAAAAAAAAATTGCGTGTCTTTTTTTCTACTGCAAGAACAAGAATATATATAGCATCATCATCGTTAACACACTAACAATAATAATATTTAACCCACTAACAGTAATAATTTTTATACAAAAATAGTGAAAAAATTAAAGAAAAAAATTAAAATGAATCCTACTCATTCTATCTATATTTCTAAGCTCAGATACTAACAATAATATTAATAACTAAATTTTTAACAATAATAACTATAATTATAAAAATTAAAAAAAAAATTTAAACAAACTTACATAATCTGGCAAACTGAGATAGTGCATAATGTGAAGCTTAGGTCGATCAACATCTTTAATTTTATTTCTTTTTGCCATTTTTCTTTGCTCTCCACCATGCACCAACAGCAGAAAAAACGAAGATAGCAATGGAGTTTTGGGGTATTGAAAGTGAAGGGTGAATGTGTTAAACTCGGATGGTGGGGGTAGATTTGTTGCATCTAGCAACTCGGTACGTGGGGCACCGTCTGGGGAGCAAGGAATGAGCGCCGCGTGTCCACCATGCAACAACACGGACCCTCCGTGTTCCTTGCAACAAGTCGGACCCTCCGTGTTGCACAATGAGTGTCGCACGGTCCGATTTCCTTTAGGGGCTGACACCACATCCATGTTCAGCACCCTCCCTTCCCATAACTCGGTTTAACACATTTCATGGTTCCATATCAAAATTAAATTCCGTCTTTATTAAACTCCTCTAAAAAATAAAAAAGAAAAAGGTCTACATAATTTTGGTTACCATAAATGATATTAATGACGAATATGATTAGAGCTACATGACATGTGAAAAATTACAAAAAGAAAGTGGAGAAAAGAGAAAATAAATATTTCTGTAACAATGATTGTCAAAAAAAAAAATAAAGTATCCACAAATAAAGTAAAAAAAAAATGTTACTCTTTAAAATACTTCATTTAAATGTAATACGTAATTTTATTTTATTAACATAAGAAAATTTAAAAATTTTCAATTGAATGCACAATTTATTGCAATTTTAGGACACAACTCAGTTTTTGATAACACAACTGCAATAATATTCACACTTTTTAATAAAGAAGCCAAAAAATTACTCGAAATAACTGCAACAGATTTAAAGAAACTCCGAGATGAAGCTGACGTTCAAACAAAATTGCAGAACCTATGCAATAGGCCACTCATAATTGAAGTCAAGTTAAATTACTACAATTTAAAGGAAGGATCCAAAAATTTACTGTGACAAAGATATTTATTCCAAAAGATGACGACCAATCAGAATTACCCTTAAAACAAATCAAACAGGTATTGATACTAAATCATAACATTAAACTATATATGTTACAAATAAACACTCTTATTTAACATTTATATTTTTAATATTTACTACGGTAATTATACCTTTTGATAAAGAAACCAGACTCACCAACGCTAATAGCATCCGACAAAAAACTAATATACCAATAATACATTACGAAAGAAAAATTCGAAACACATCCAACAAGTAATAATAGAAACAAATGAATCAGCAAATAGTAGCACAAGAATAAAGTAAATGACAATCAACAATGCAAATTTTATGACGAACAAATTTTACTCTAAACATTCAATCTGAGAAAAACAAAACAAGCATTACCAACAAGTAGCAAAATTCAATAATTTACTATTTAACACATTATAATCTTTGATAATTTCAAATGTATTCCTGCATGATTAAACAAAAAAAATTCAATAATACGTTAATAATCGCAATTATTCAATTAAATTCTTCTATACATCATTTTATTTAAATAATATTACAAAACCTAATGAAGAAAAGCTATCATAAGAAATTTATAATTCAGATTTTCAGCGCGCAGGTCAAAATCTAGTTCTCAATTATATTTGGTAGTATTTTAAACTTTAAGTGTACTTCATTATTCTATTATGAAGGAGTAAAGATGCAATGCCACTTGAATTAAAATTTAATACATTTCACCCTTTGAATGGATTTTAATTGAAATCAAGCGCTAAAGAGTTATGCAAAGATATAATTATACTTGTCTTTTATGCATAAGCACCATTATATATAATTACTTATGATCCCTACAAAAAAGGAAGTAAGCCAAAAAAACAAAGAATAAGACGCACAATAGCCTTTTATCGATGTTATTTTATCACTCAATCCTTTAAATTAGAAATGAAAGCACATAAAAAATATAATTTAAACATTGAGAAGACTCAACGTATGAAGAGTTATGATAAATTAATTATGGGATAAAGAATCAAAGAGTAAAAATAATGCATTATAGGAGGAAAAAATATATCACCAAATAGAAGAGTAATTGATAAAAAAAATGAAATTCTCTTATAGTATATATGCCTTTTCACCGTGAATAAGTTCTGAAATACCAAAATAAATAAAATAAGAAGGAATAAAATTGTATTTTTTTAAATAAATTGAAGAAATATTTGTGACTATATAATTGATGGTGGACATAAAAC
>NC_029789.2:24179056-24189441 GCF_000816755.2 Arachis ipaensis
GTTAAATAATTTGACATTTATCTCAATTAAATTAAATAAATGATTAACTATAACGTTTTAAAAATTATTAATCAAAATATATAAGAAAAAAAATTAATATAAATTAAAATAAATTAATTTATTTATTCCAGTCAAATCATATAATTAATGTAATTGATTAGTTATAATTAATGTAGCCTGTAACACCCTACCACAGAAAGCTTTACGCTTAAGTCGTAAAACAGAGGTGATGTGGTATTACGGCCTCTAAAATAAAATGAGTACATATAATAGCAGAAGAGTTATAATATGCTAGGAGCCTTGAAGAATAGGGAAAATAAAAAAAAATCGCGAGATAAAAGCGCAACGCTCAAGGAACGAGTTAACTTGCACGCTAAGAAAGCCGTAACTGTCAAACATAAGATAATAGAAGTAGGAATAGAGTGCCAAAGATACAAAATAACAAGCTCCTAACTCAGCCTGGGAAGTCAAGACTGGCCGGAGAATATTTATACATATATACATACATATCCAAAACCCAAAAGTACATACACACAATCCTGCCTCTCCATAAACCTCTATGATGATAAAAAAGGACAAGTTATGCGGAGAGAAAGCTAAGTATATATATATATACATCACTGTACAACAAAACTATACAACAACTCTATCCAGTAACCCCTCCGCTTTAAGAGTCCAGACGACTAACGAGATGGCTCCCGGCCTGCATCTGAAAATCAACAACATAGTATGGAATGAGAACCGAAGGTTCTCAGTATGGTAAAGGTGCCACACACATAATATATAAGGTCCTGGGAATGCCAGAGGCAATCCTAGAACGCCGACTCGATGCTCGCATGGTAGCTATTATTATAAGCAAATTCCACTAATGGCATATATCGATCCCATTTCGCCGGCTGGTCCAAAACACAAGCCCTTAGCATATCCTCCAAGGTCTAAATAGTTCTCTCTGACTGACCATCTGTCTGAGGGTGATATGCAGTACTCAAACTTAACTGAGTCCCGAATGCACGCTGAAAAGCTCCCCAGAACCTTGATGTGAAACGAGGATCCCTATCAGATATAATGGTAGAAGGCACGCCATGCAACCTGACAATCTCTTTAATATACATTCGAGCCAATTCCTCCATTGTGCAACTTATTCAAATAGGAAGAAAGTGAGCTGATTTTGTCAGTCGATCCACAACCACCAGGGTCTTTTCAAATGCAATAAATGAATGAGACGCTCCTGAATCAAATAAAGCATTTAAGATTTTACCAGCCATTTCACAATTACCTCTAATAAGTATCTCAGATCCCTCAGCACCAATGGTAGAAGTAGTGTATACTCTCCCCGGCTGTTGCACCCTACCAGTCTCATACTTCTTCTTCTCAGGGCAATTACTGGATATATGCCCGGGCTGTCCACAGGAATAGCACACTCCAAGTCCTAATCTACACGGAACTCCAGGATGATATTTTCCACACTTCTGACAATTCAGATCCTGCTGTGGCTGCTTCCCAAACCTTTTTCCTTGATTAGCAGTAATATTCGGCCTTCTATAATTACCCTGACCCTGAGTCTGCTGCGGAACAAAGCCTCCACGCTTGAAATTCCTACCTCTCGAAGCAAAGTTCCTCCCTGAAGGCCTCTGAAAAGGCATCCTCAAACTCCCTTTCTCTGCTGCCGCCTTCCTCACACAATCCTCAGCCACCCTACTCTTATTCACTAATTCAGAAAACACCCTGATCTCCATTGGGGCAACAAAGCTCAGAATGTCACTCCGAAGACCTCCCTTATATTTAATACACTTCCATTCAGCAAAATCTTCAGGCGCACCTTGACAGATACGAGAAAAGCGACATAACTCCTCAAATTTGCTGGTATACTCAGCAACAGTCATCTGTCCCTGCTTTAACTGCATTAATTCAAGTTCCTTGGCATTTCTAGCTGAATTAGGAAAGTACTTCTTATAGAACTCTGTCCGAAAAACCTCCCAAGGAATCGCAGCACCATCAGGCTGCAGGATACGTCGTGTTCCCTGCCACCAATATTGAGCTTCACCTTGCAACTGATAAGTTCCAAATTCAACCCATTGCTCTTCAGGAACCTGCTGTGCCTGTAACGCCCTTTCCATAGCCTGAATCCAATTATCTGCATCAGTGGGATTTGAGGTTCCCCTAAAAGTTGAAGGGCGAACTTTCAGAAATGTAGCAAGTGTCATAGGACCGTCCTCATCATTATTGTTCCCATGATTACCCTGATTTATCTGATTACCCAGTGCCTCAGCTGTTGCCTGCATAGCTGCAGCCATATTTCCCAAGGCTGCCATAAAGTCTACTGGATCAGTCCCTGTGGGTACAGGAGTAACGGTGCCTGTCCTACCTCTACCTCGCCCGCGACCGCGTCCGCGAGTCGACATCTGGTCCCTATACATACCAAACAAGTGATATTAAGTTGATCAGTCTCAATATCGCAGGTCTAATGCTTTAAGTTCCAAATGCATGCTCACAAACGTTTATGCCATATATATCAATCAGATATCCTAATAGCACATACACACATATACAGAGAATGCACAGAAGCACAATCAGTCCGTCTTTCAGGCTCTATAGGAACGAACTGCTCTGATACCATAATGTAACACCCTACCACACAAAGCTTTACGCTTAAGTCGTAAAACAGAGGTGATGTGGTATTACGGCCTCTAAAATAAAATGAGTACATATAATAGCAGAAGAGTTATAATATGCTAGGAGCCTTGAAGAATAGGGAAAATAAAAAAAATCGCGAGATAAAAGCGCAACGCTCAAGGAACGAGTTAACTTGCACGCTAAGAAAGCCGTAACTGTCAAACATAAGATAACAGAAGTAGGAATAGAGTGCCAAAGATACAAAATAACAAGCTCCTAACTCAGCCTGCGAAGTCAAGACTGGCCGGAGAATATTTATACATATATACATACATATCCAAAACCCAAAAGTACATACACACAATCCTGCCTCTCCATAAACCTCTATGATGATCAAAAAGGACAAGTTTGATGAGCTCTATCCTAATTTGATATAATATTCGTGTTTCTAATATTCCTTATTAAAAATTAATTTATTAACTAATTATCTACTAATTTAACCGGGGTTTACATAGCCAAAAAAAATATTAAATAATTTATTATTTATTTTGATCGAATCAAAGGATTTTTTATTTAAATAAATAAAATAAAAGTCATAATTACCGAAATAAATTTTTTTAAAAATATTTACCGATTTGCGTTCTCCAGTGTAAACGAGATATGATACGTTTGTTACGCCGTGTCTATCTCGTTTACACTGTAAACGAGATAAGGTCGAACGGCGCCTATAAGTATAAGTCGTTTGCAGGCCGTTTCTAGACCTCATTTTGACGTAGTCAAACTCTTTCTCCCCTCTTTTTACCCTTTCCTGCCATATTTGAGTCCGATACGGTAATGGCACGTCAGACGGAAAATGATAGGGACATCAACAGACTAAACGAGACGTCGCATTACGCCGGGGGTAGCCGACTTCAAAATTAATTGTATTATATTCGATTAATCTAAGTATGTAAATATTGTTAGGGTCATGGAGGGACCCACATTGAAACTTAAGGGGGCATTTGCCCCACTAAAGTTTTGCAAGCAAATAATAATCATATATGAATGTATATCTTTGCCTCCATCATTTTATTATTTTTACCCATAATAAATTATAATATTTTTTTAGTTTCTTGTTAAAAAAATTATTTTATTAAACTTAGCATGCAAAAATATTTATCTTGTTAAATTTAATTTAGTATCAAAATTATAAATAAATAACTAAATCAACTTAATAAAAAAATAATAAGTAGTGATAATGTATTTTTTGAAACTAAACTTTTTTGTTCTTTTTTCTGGAGGTTATGATTCCTTGTATGAGAAATTTATGAACATGACTAGTCTAATTTTTTTCAGTTATATTTTCGATATCCAAAATTGTAAGGAAGTCAATTGGAGATATTTTTGGGACTATTGTTGGGCAATTCTCTTCAGTATCAACAACAGTTTGGAGAACTGTATTTCTCAAATCCGTTAGGAATTTGTTCTGAAACGGCTTATTATATTTTTCATCTCTTTGTTGATTCGGATTCTTTAATTTTCGAAGGTAAAGCTTCACCTACAAAATAAATAGTTTAAAAATTTTTTACACAAAAGTAGAAAAATATGAGTTATTGTGAAACACAAAAATTTTAAAACACAGTATACTCATTTAAAGATAAAGCATAAAAATTTTGAAAAATAACACCAAAAGTACCTATTGATGTTAGATCTAGGCTTACCCAATCTTTACTAATGTGATTGGGATTGCAATATATGGAGTTCTTAAGCAGTCACTATTAAGATCATAGTGTCTAGTAAGCTCTATTTGAAGCGTGTGGCTCAGGTTCAATGATGGGATGTTGCTTAATGTTCCAAACCCCATTTCATCGACAATATCTCTTTTATCTTCGAACATTGTTTTGAAAATCTTCACAACATATCACAAAAATTTAGGATAGTCTAGAAGTGACAAGCACTGAGTAAAATGCTTTAGGGACAAGACTGTAGGATTAATTTGGAACAATATTTGCTTCTGTAAGATTGGTATGACTTAATTAATATTTGCTTATAGACACATGGTAGTATGTTCCTAAGTAGTAGTAGTACTTTGTTCTTAAGTAGGGTACAAAAATTTATTATTATCTCTTTATAGGTTAAAAATTCTTTTTTTCGTTCCGCAGAGGCCTCGCCTTCTAGTGCCCTGACGAGTTAGCCATACCCTTCCTCCACCAGACGCCATCGTCCCGTATCTGGCTGAGGCCGGATTCGGCGACACGGTGCCCCTCAGGGACTTCACATTTGACAATTCCCTGATTTCGGCACTCGTGGAACGATGGCGTCCGGAGACGCACATGTTTCATCTCACGTAGGGTGAGGTCACTATCACCCTGCAAGACGTGGCATACCACCTAGGCCTACGTGCACACGGGAACCCCGTTGGGGGTGCCTTCATGACTTTGGTAGGTGGTACGGCACAAAGACGTGGGTCATGGTTGAGCAGCTGCTTGGTGCCAGGCCTCCGGTGGCGGACAGCAGGCTGTGCAGAGGAAGGAGTCGTTCATGCTGAAGCTGGTTTGGTTGCGTGATCGTTCAACGCATCCATGTACCACTCGTAACCGGCCCTGCTTGGACTATAAGCAGCGTTAATGAGGTATCTCTTGCCTTCGGCTGACTTGAACCGAGACATGAAATTTGCAGCCATGTGTCTTATGCAGTAAGCATGGTAGGCTCTTAGGGATGCCAACCACTGTCATCGGAGCTAAGCGCGGCCTTGATAGCCTGAGATCTGTCAGAGATTACCAGCAGGCCGTCTTGTGGGGTGACGTGGCGTCTCAGATTAGTTAGGAAGAACGACCATGACTCGGTGCTCTCGGACTCCACAATGGCAAAAGCAATCGGCAGGATGTTGTTATTCTCGTCTTGCGCCACCGCAATAAGCAACGCACCACCATACCTGCCATACAGATGCGTACCATCTACAGAGACAAAGGGCTTGCAATGCTTGAAGGCTTCGACACATGACGGGAAAGACCAAAATACCTTGTCGAACATACTGCAGTCATGTACCAGGAGGTGTCCATCATATAATGGTTTGACACGTAGGTCACAAATGGTACCAGGAAAACAGTTCTGCAGTGCCTGAAGCAACTTCGGAACCTTATTGTACGACTCTTTTCAATCTCCGTAGATTTATGCAATTGCCTTCTACTTGGCCATCCACACCTTTCTGTAGGATGGTTTAAAGTGATAGCTTACTTGGACCGCACCCTGCAAAACCGGAATGCTTACAGAGGGGTTCGACTGAATCAACAGCAAGATGACCCTGTAGATCATACTGCTGTCTAACTGACGATGGTCTTGAGACATGGTGGGTTCTAGACAACTATGCACTCCACCCACCCTCCGAACCTCCCTGAACACAACAAAACAGGATTACTTCAACTATGTCGTACACCTACTTAGTATATCGTATAGAAGTAATGAAAAGCACAAGTAAACTTAAGGTTACCAGTATCCGAGGTTCTGCCGAAGGGCTATACGGAGGCTCCATTGACACTCATTCTCAGCTTGGCGGCACTGCACATGGTAATTTAACCGGTCCGATTTGATCACCCGGTACTCCTTACTCCTCTGAATATTGTAGTTCTTCACACCCTGAAGCACTGCCTCTCGGCTTCTAAACTTGTGGCCGACCCAAAACTCTACACCGCCGTCTAGATTGTAATCCTCTTCACCCGTGTCAAGAAACAGAGTCCTCTCATGTATGGCGTCCAGATCCAGACTGTGATAGTGAGACGAAACTGCCGAAAGCGCCGGTATTGGAAGAGGTGGGGGCAGGACATGGCGGGCCACGGTCGGAACAGGTGTCTCCGGAACACACTCATCCTTATCTCCACTATCGGATAAGTCGCTGTCACCACTGTCCCCCACGTAATCCTCGTCCGACTCCTCCTCGCCCTCCTCTGCCTCATCCACTAGAACGGCGACATGAATGGGCGGTGGTGCGAGGAGTCGGTCGTCCTGCACATAGGTCGAGTGTACGGAAGGACCACCGCCACCGTGTCCCACCTCTGCAGAAAGCTCCATTACTTGCTCCACCATGATCCTCTCATGGATGTCGAACATTACTTGCACATGCTCATCCCCTAGAAGTCGGAATAGTCGAAACTAGAAGACTCCGTTACCCATGGGTGCCAGCAACCTATACGCCACCCTTCCGATTTCCCTCGTGTCTGTACCACCGAGCTTACTCAATATCAAACTCCTCAAATCGGGCAACGTCTCCACCCGCTGAGTGCGAAACAATATCGGATCCTCATACTCAAATGTCACCCCATTGTCGCCGTTTCTCATACGACAGTTGGGATAAACAAGCACAACTATATATGGACTATTACTGGCCATTAATGCCGTGTATTTGTGAGAAATAAGAGACACACAAAAAATATGAAAAATTTGTGAAGAATACCAAGTGTAAACGTGTCATATCTCGTTTACACTGTAAACGAGATATATGCAATGTCATCTTATTTATACTGTAAACGAGATATGACTGAAAAATGCAAATCGGTAAATATTTTTAAAAATATTTATTTCACTAATTATGATTTTTATTTTATTTATTTAAATAAAAAAAAATTCTCGAATCAAATAAATAAATAATTAAAATAAAGAAAACATAACAATTGCTTTAGGTGCCATTTTTCAAATACAAATAAAATTATTAATGGTAATCCCATCAAATGAGATGACATTATGAGGTGGCTGTGAGCCTGAGCCTGTGAGCCTGTGAGCATGCCTAGTAAAAGTACTAACAAACGAATAGAAATTAGATCCTCTCTATTTTTATTATACATTTTATAAATGGGATAAAGAATAAGAAATATTAAAAAGTTAAGATTATATTTTATCTTTAATTGAAAACAAAAATTGAAAAGAATTATGGTGCCTACTAATGGACTTTATCCGGTAAGTCCACGTGACTTTGTTCGTGGCAGGTAAGTGATGTCTCTCTCTTTCTTATTGCGGCGGTTTTGACAGTACTCACTGCTCTGATCGATGAGTTTATTTTGTTTCACACTTACTTTCCCTTGTCTGGGAAGGAATCAAGAATAGTGGTTGATCGTCCTTCAGGTACTCTCGAAATCAAACAGGTAAACCAATATCTGCTATTCTCGCCACCAATTTATGTAAAGAAAATAAGAATCTTCATCTTCTTATCATGTGTGCTTGGCAACATAATTTTAGCGTGCACTTACCTTTTCTAGCATGCCATCTATCTGTTTGATGAAAGAACAAATTCTTTGTGTTTGGTTATTCTTTCATAGAATTGATTTCTGAAGTAATAATAGAATTGATTGTTAAACTATTGATCTCTCAGATGCTCAAAGATTCCTCTGAAGATCAGGAATTAAGTAATATGAAGGTAAAACTGTAAATCTTCCTCTTTGATTTAAAGAACTTGAAGGAATTTGCACCTCTTTCCTTTGGTTTTGAAGCAATTTCAGGGGAATATCTGTGGCAGGTTAGAAATTATGATGCAGCAGAAAGTGTAGCTCAGAGGTAATAATGTTGATATTCTATTTCTCTGTCTGACTAAAAATAGTAGTTCTAAGTTCATACTTCCTAGAATGATCTGCATGAATTTTCGGTGTTTCTGGAATCCGATATTGCAATTGTTTTGACATACAATATTAGTTTCTTCTGTTTGGATGGGATGCAGCTTAAGGAATAGTCATGAGGAATCAGCTAAGGTTTCTTCATTTCCATTGGATTTGGGTAGCGGTTTGTGCCCCGTGGATTCTCTTGAACCAACTTCTATTAAGGAAGCTGGAAACTTTTTCTTGGTTCATAAAGTAACCCAGTCCTCACCTTCCCCTGCAATGTGTTTTGTGGCAAAGGTTCCTCAAGATGAACAAGAATCTCATATTGTAGCTTTTAGTTCAGAAGATGGATCCCGGAAGTTGGATGACGAGTCGACTTCATCTAGGACCATAGGTGTACGGGATGTACATATTGTAAGAACTTTTTAACTGCATATATAAGCTTTCACTGCACATCAAATTGTCAATTTTTTGTTTCTACTGCATTGAAGGTCTTCTTGTGCACAAATAGGAATAGCATCATAAATCTCATCGCCAGGCACAAAATTTATGGTTAATACCTGGCAAATATTTGTTCTCGTACTTTCCAGTCGATGCGGTTAATGGAGGACTTCCTCCATCTTGCTAAAGAAAATACAGAAAAGGATGTGGAAACTTGTGGCATACTTGGTGCTGTACACGTAAGAATAATTCAAATCCATAGCTATATTATGCCTTTGGTTGTCTTATCTCAAATTTTCTTGTGCCCATAAAATTTCCATAGGTATGTTCTATTTATCTTGTATTAAATATTAGAGATTTCTGGTTAATCTTTTCTGAAAAAAGAATGAAGAACCTGTCATATGATAAAATGCTTTGCACTGATATGATTATTTCCTACAATTCTCCAGGAGAATGGAACCCTCTATATGACTACTCTGATCATACCTAAGCAAGAATCAGCTTCCAATTCTGTTAGTATACATATTGCTCTTTTACATTCTTTTACATTTGGTTTTGAAATCTGAGTTTGATTTCTATGCAGGAGCACTAAAAAACTGTGTTACATTTACATACAATTAGGTGCATATATAAAAGTGGTTTTGTTTGATAGTAAGTGTGAAAGTTAATTGCTTTTGTTTGTGTAGCAGATTCTACTTGGATGTCAGTATAAAACACTAATTGTGCATAGAATTTAAAGTCTTGTGCATAGAAATTAAAATCTTCAATATTTTTAGCACATATTTTTTTGAGGGCATAATATTTTATTGCTGCATTTTGCTAACTTGCTGCACTAAATCACAGTGTCAAGCTACAAATGAGGAGGAAGTTTTCAAAATTCTAAATGAAAGATCTCTTTATCCTGTGGGATGGATCCATGTATGTCTTCCTACCTTCATCACTTTGTTAATTGAGTGAGTCTGTTGGTGTGTTCCCTGGTAGCTTCGGTTTCTGGCCTTTACAGTGAATTTGCGAATTGGGATTTTAGAGGGGATGAGAGGAAAGGTAAAAACTTGGTGAGTAAAGTGGAATCCATTTTGAAGCCCTTCCCTTTCTTCTTTCCCTCTAAGACCCCAACTCGAACACACATCGAAACTTTACAAACAAATCCTCATGATTGGATTGGATTGGATATGGCAATCTATTAAATAGGGTAGTACTTCTCTAAAAATTCTGTATTTAGCATGGTAATCACTGAAGCACACTCACAGTTCATATATGAATTAAACTTATGACATGTTTCTCCATTGTTATTTCTGAAATTGTGTCTTGTCTAAGATATTAGAGCACAATTATAAACTCTTATGCAAGACTATATCATTCTTTTTATCCCATGTCACCATACATGAGATCAGCAACAGCCATTCTTCTTGAATTGGCTTCTCTAACCGTCATCATATTTTGAAAAATTTTTAGACACATCCTTCTCAAAGTTGTTTCATGTCATCAGTGGATCTGCACACTCAATATTCCTACCAGGTGATTGACCGAAGTATCATGTACTATTCCTTGCCCTTTTTCTTTCTTGTTAAAGGATTTCTTTGTTCAATAACTTCACATCCGGATATGAATGTCATACATGTTCAAAACATTTTACCGTGTGAATCAAATTGAAATTTGATTAGCACCATTGTTATTACTTGTATTAAATAGTTCATATGTTAATAGAATTTATAAGACAAATTTGCAGAGCATCTGTTATGTTTGTTGGTGACCAGCACTCAGAAC
>NC_029789.2:24189543-24207352 GCF_000816755.2 Arachis ipaensis
AAAAACAAAAAAAAAAGTTGATGACTAAAATTTGATAGCAGTTTACTTATACTTTGTGAAAGTGCTACACCATGACTGAATATTCCTTCTAACAATGACTCAATGAATTGCAGGTGATAATATTAATCAAAGTAACTCTTAAACTGACTTGAAATATATTCAAACTTTTCCCTTTATACATTGCTGTTTAACTCACTGTTTGGCTTTGATGTATCAGATGATGATTCCTGAGGCATTTGCCATTGTCCTAGCTCCTACAGATACCTCAAGGTCTAGTTGTCTTGAATTTTATGACATCAACAAATGCTGACCAAATATCTACTCTATTTTACTAGAAATCCATGTGTTGTTTATCTTGAAAAGTTCTTACTCTTATAATTGCATCCAATTTGCATATATGGTTAAAAAAAGGGTTGGGTGAGTGAAAAATGTTTTTGAACAAGTCTATCTTATTTGTTAGCTTTAATCTGATATGTTATATGAAGAGACTCTTTATCTATAGTATTAAGGACAAATTACGCTCACATTGTATGATATTTAGTGAAATTGAACCCGGCTTTTAGAATATTATGCATTAACCTCCCTTGAAATTTAGGTGATATAGACGTGTTGCCCTTGAGTAATTACTAAACATTCCCATGAACAATATAACTTCCCTTATGGACAATTCAATACCATTTGAACAAATAAAAGAGAGGCCATGATAAATTTCATCAAACATCAGGGAGGATCATTGTAATTTTTCCAAATATTAGTTTCTCTTGAACCATATAATGTAAGCCATTTTTCCAAGTAGCATTAGTGCTATTTTTAGGGAAATTAGATAAAAAAAATTATATATGCAGCAAAGAATTATGATGTTGAGAAATCTTGTAACATATATGCTGATGAAAATATCCCCTCACAGGAGCTGTGGACTATTTCGCCTAACTGACCCTGAAGGAATGAATATACTAAAGAATTGCATGGACAAAGGATTCCATCCACACAAAGACCCTGATAATGGCAACCCCTTGTATGAACATTGCTCCAATGTCTACAAGAACTCCAATCTAAGGTTTGAAATATTCGATTTACGCTAAACTCTGATTTTGATGTCAGCACACACTGTTCTTTGACATAGATGGAGTACCATTAGTTAATTACCATAAGAATATCCTAGTATCTCTTTTTTTTTTTAATTAAAAAATGTTATTTAATACAAGTTGAACCTATAATTTCATACAAATTACTCAAGTCCTCAACATTAACCGAAATCTGAATGCTTGAGGCTTGTCCTAGTTACACTCGACATTTTGATGCTGATGTAATAATGTTGTAATAATGTTAGTTAGCTTTTTAATGCTACTCTCCTGTAGTTTAATGTTTTGTTTGGACTTTAAAAGAAATAAATTTGATTTTTTTTTTCTTTTTTTCCTTTGTAGTCCTGCTTCCCACTTAATTTACTTATGTAAGTACACTTATAATTCACAAAGTTGGACATTGATGCAACACACAATCCAAACTATTCACAAGAGTTAATGTTTTACCTACATGAATTTAAATCAACACGAGTATATAGTTCAATATCTCTTAATTTTTCAAATTGATTTTCATCATCAATGTTATATGTCCATTTACATCCCATTAACCATTAGATAATACGTGGATTATATTGCTTGAAAGAGGTCCATTTAGTGGGAACAAACTATTTCACATACACAAAACAACTATAGTAAATGGCAATTTTATTTGTTGAAAGTAAAACAAATGCTGTGGTTGTCGACTGAGCAAAACCAAACCTAACATTAGGTGAATCAAGTTATAATTGATATTTGCGGTTATTACTTCCGTAGATGTTGAACATATTTGCATACACGTTTAGAAGCTAAAGCTGTCCATAACCAATCATGCTACATATATATTATATATGATCCAAGACAACAAGAGAGATGCAAGTATGCAACTAATGAAAATCCAAAGAATATCCATGACACTGTATCTTTTCAACCTAATCAATAACGAGGGCCGGGGCAAGAAAGAGCCCAAAAAAAAAAAAAAGTCAATTTGAAGCAAGCACACGTCCTAGATCCAAGACAAAACCAAGTCTTTTTTAACTCTTTAAAGTCAGAAAGTGAGACTTCTTTCCTCTTACATAAAGCGTTATATTCTCAGTTCTCACGCTCACCAGTCACCACATTAATTATCTTTATATGAATAGTAACATATTATTCTTTTATATTCTAGAAAAAAGTTTAGCATTAGAGAAATCAAATACAATTAAATGATCTCCAACAATGTCTTGACATAAATATATTTGGGCCTATCTTAAATAGAATTGGTTACCAAGGTTGTTGAATGAGTTAATATTTATCTGTGAAGTTTTAATTTATTCAATTCAGTCTTATAATTTTATATTTGTGATTCAAGTTAATCTCTCAATTATTTTCCATTAACAGTGTGCTAACGTGGCATACTAACATAGATTATTAGTGTCACATGTCAAAATATTATTTGTCTACATGTAATAAGGTGATGACGTGTTAGTTAGTGACACGTATTATGTTAATGTGGACGGACTATGTAGTAGAACACATTTTGGTCAGGTATTGTTTTGAGTCGCATGTCATAACATTATTTATCCATGTGTCACCAACATATTATCATTACAAACGACTCAATTTTATCCCTAAATTTTATAAGGTGTCTCAGTTTAGTTTTTGAAATTAAAAGGCATGCATCAAAATAGTTCATGCACCGATTTTTCTCATTTTTTCATAAATTTAAAATTTTTAACATTTTTAAATATATTAATTTTCTTCTATTAACCCTCCCTTTACCACGACCATGAAACCCACTCGTTCTACTTCTGCTACCTGTCGTTATGCCTACAAAGAGAATATATTATTAACACTAATCAGCATATATACAACACAAATCCTTCAATATTTATATTATTTCAAAAGAGGTAATGACCAAATCAGTACCCGAAAGATTCAAATGCTGACATTTTGGTACCTCACTATTGTTATTGACAAAATGGTCCTTAAAAGATTTTAAAATTTGACAAGCGTGCTCCCGAGCTCGTCGGAGCAAATTTCCGACAAACACAATACTGACGTGGCCACCATATTTTGGTGACTTGGCAAACCACCCCCAAAGTTCCCTCCCCAACGCACACTCCCTCCCCTTCCCTCTCCCTCCTTGTCGCAGCCCCATCCCTAACGCACACTTCTCCCCCATCGCAGTTCCCGCCGCATCACAACCCCCTCCCCAACGTACACTTTCCCTTCCTCCATCAACACCACCATTCACAGCAACAACAACCTCCACCACTCTCCCTCTCCAACGCACACTACCCCTCCCTCCCTCAACCCCACCACTCGCAGTAACAATAGCTTTAATATCAACAGCAACAATCATCTCCACCACTCCCCCTTCCCCAATGCACACTCCCCTCTCCCTCCCTCAACACCACCATTCACAACAATAACAACCTTAATAACAATAAAACTCAGAAAAAACAAACAAATTCATATACAATCAAAATAAAATAAAATAAAACTTAATACAGACACTACCAAAGCAAGAATAGAAGAAAAACACCAGACTAAGAGGGGGCACGACACGATGGAGCCAAGATGGAACCCAGACAGAGGAGGCATGGCAGCGACTGGGGCTAGCAGCAAGTAGATACAAGCAGTGAAGGCGACAGCGGTGAAGGCGCACAGACAACGCAATGCCATGAAGGAGACAGACGACACTGGCGGACGCAGAAGATCCGACGACGAGATGGCGACAGTGTGGTGTCGATGACACTGGCTCTGTAAGACTGAGAAGGTTGATTTGGGGGAGAGTGAGTTGAGAGTGTGAGAGTTGGGAAGGGGATTAGAATTCAAAAGAGCAAGGGAAGGGGATTAGGGTTCAGAAAGGGGAATTTTGGATTGAGGAGGGGGGAAGCGCGTTGGGGATGGGGGATTAGGGTTTAGATCGGGAGAGAAGGATTAGGGTTGGGGAGGGGGGAGAGTGCAGTCAGAAAGGGGAAGGGGGAGTGCGTTGGGGAGGGGGAAGGAGAAAGAGAAGTGCGTTGGAAAGGAAGAAAGGAAGAATTAGGGTGGGGGAGGGTTTTTGCCATGTCATACAAAATGTAGTGGCCATGTCAGCACTGTGCTTGCCGGAGATATGCTCCGGCAAACTCATGGGTACGTTTGTCAAATTTTAAAATCTTTTAAGGACCATTTTGTCAATAACAATAGTAAGGTACCAAAATGTCAGCGTTTGAATCTTTTGAGTACTGATTTGGTCATTATCTCTATTTCAAAAAAAAATTGACATAACCTCTACTAAAATTAGACATATATCCACATTTACGATTCTCACAATTCTAACTAACATCAATTCACAGCATCAATCAAAACTCAATTAAATTCACAATATTTTCAGTAGAATATATTGACTTGTTTATACATTAAAAAGACAACATTTTTATTTGAGTTATGCTTAGAAATTTTAGCAAATAATTGTTATACATGTTCATCCAATTATCATGAGGTTTATTTTTCAATAATGACTTCATAATATATTACTTCATATTTATTTATAATAGTTTTTGTTCATCAAATTATCATGAGGTTTATTTTGCAATAATAACTTCATAATATATTATTTCAAATTTATTTACAATAGTTTCATAATTCTTATGCATTCATATAGATTAACATAATGAATACTCAATCAGAACTAATCATTTACGTTCTCATTAATTCATAGAAGTTATTATATTGCATAAATTGCAAGACATAAGTACTAGTACATATAACATATGATGATTTAGGTACAATGTATAATTAATACAATTTATATAATATTCATTTTATATCTTCAAATATCACAAGCAAGTGAATTAAACTTAATAGATGAAATAATATTTGGTATAGTCACATAGAAAATGCTAATTATTAATTATTTAGACATTAATAAAAGGATTTATCTTCAATGGCCTAAACCCACTCAACACTAAACATGAAGTCTCCACCCTAATTAACATTCCATTCTTCTAAAACATGCAATTAGCATATGATAACCAATAATAATTAGTTTCACTTACTAACTACAAATTAACATATAACTAAATCCTAAATTAACTTAAACAAAGAAAAAGAGTGACCATGGAACCTGAGCTTCAAACAGAGGAAGAAGAACTCAGGGAAGGAAGATACAGTGGCAGTGACAGCCGCTGCTGGTGGAGCACCATGCCGGTGTTAGAAGGCAATGTCGAAACACGAACAAAGAGGGAGAGAAGGAGTCGCGGCTAACGGAGGGGAGAGGAGGAAAGGGCTGGTTTCGGTGACGGAGAGAGAAGGCAGCAACAGGAGACGCCAACGGCGACAGGACTGACGGAGCGGCGGGGAGAGGAGAGGCTAAGAGAGAGAGTGGGAGAAAAGAGGTTAGAGAGAGAGGGGATTTCGAAATGAAGGGGAGAGAGTTTGCGCTTCGAATTTTAGGGCTCGTTACCGTCGGATTTACCAGCGAATAAATTCGACAGTAACGCATTAGGGGTCACCAAAATGCAGCGTTCCGCTAATTAGGTTTATCGGCGAAAAAATTCGCCGATAAATCCCACACTACATTTTGTGCCAACTTTGTTCGTTTTTCCTCCAATTATTACCGGAAAATTTACCGTTGGTAAAGTATGCCTGCTTTTATTTGTGACCACGCTTTCATAAGCGTGACATCTAAATTGTGGCCAAATTTTAAATCAATCATCACCCACATAAAAGCGCGGTCATTGATCTCTTTAGGCCACGTTTTTAAAGAATGATAAGAAAAAAGCATGCCGATAGAACTTTTTTCTTGTAGTGAATGCACACTATAAGAAAAACGTTGAGTACCATTAGATTTACCGTTGAGAAAATGAATAAAATCCAATGGTAATATAATTACCGTCGAAAACAATCAGAGACGGTATAAACCTCGCTGGTAAATGTTTACTGTCAAAATTTTTTCGTCCAACGATACTTACTGTTGGATTTTGCAACAAATTATCAGCTGAGGCAGTCTCGCGCCAAACTGCATCTGGATCAATGACTGAAGTTGTAGAGCCATCGGTGGCGTCTTTCCCACCTTGCTAAGACTACTGAGTCGCGGCCTCTAGTCTGTGTGTGTAAAATTCTTGTGTAATTAACACAAGTTATTGTGATTAGTACGATAGATATACAGTTAATTTCTAATAATTTTATAGCAAAAGATAATAAGATGTATGTTTACTCACATAATGGTCCTGAGACCACTGATCAACAAATGTCTCTTTGTTCTCCTTCAGCGTGTGGGTGTACTTGAACGTCTCCGCTAACATCACCTCGCGATCTAACGACTTCGACTACACATGTTGCATTGAAACGATATGATTAGGATGCCTAGTAATGATATGAAGAATAATATAACTAAGTTATTAACAAAATGAAAGTCACTTTACATACCAGCCTGGCCTTAGTCTTTATGAAGGTCGCTAGGCTGCCAGTATACTTGGACAACCTGGCCGAGACCCTGTTAGCTCTGTTAGTAAGAGTGTAAGACGCCGATGCTGGAACCCCTTATCGGCCTCCTAATGAACAAACAGAGCCTTCTTTATGTCTGGTTGGAGCCACTACGTCCGGTGGCCCTGCCGCTGACGAACATCATTCAACATCTGCTGGAGTCGCCGACCCATTCTATGGTCGAATATATTCCTGATGGTAATCAAAGCTAAACTAAATTAAACTAAAATTAAACAATTATCAAACAGTCTCAACAACAATTTCTCAACAAAACAGTTATCAACATAGCAATTAACACAATTAGACAATTCTAAACACTTCAACAATTCAAAACCTAATGTATTAAATCTAACCTAACTTAATCAACCTAACTCCATTAAGATTAGAAAACTAAAATGAACTAACTTTGAAACTGATTCAAAATTAAAATTGAAATTCTATTCAAAGATAAACTAAATTAAACTAAAATTTAACAATTAACAAACAATCTCAACAACAATTTCCCAGCAAAACAGTCATCAACGCAGAAAATAATAAAATTAGAGAATTTCAAACATGACAACAATTCAAAACATAATGTATTGAATCTAACCTAAATTAATCAACCTAAATCCACTAAGATTAGAAAACTAAACTGAGTTAAATTTGAAATTAATTCAAAATTAAAATTAAAATTCTACTCAAACCCAAACTAAATTAAATTAAAATTAAAAGAATTAGAGAAGAGTTGCTCAAGAACTTGTAATAAAGAACAGAGCAGGAAATAAGGGATGAGGTGGATGTTGCAGCCTTGGTCGCCAAAGTTACGGTGGCCGCAGTTGATGGTGACAGCGAAGGAGAGAGAAAGAGAGAGAGGGGAGAAGGAGGCATCGGTGGTGGGGGTTGACGGTAACGGAGATGGGGTGACGACGGCGGTGGTCTCGGCGGCGATGGCAGATGACTGTGACGGCTGAGCCGAAACGCGCGAGAGAGAGAGGGGGATGGTGGTGAGGGTTGGAATAAGGGGGAAGGAGTTCGTGATTTGAATCTACGCCACTTTTACCGTCAGATTTACCGTCGGAATTACCATTGCGGGTCACCAAAACACATCGTTTCACTAAATTGAGTTACCGTCAGAAAAACGATAAAGGATGCGCCAATTTAATTTATTTTTCCTCCAAATATTACCGGCGGATATACTGTCGGAAAATAGAATCCGCCGGTAATTACCTAACCTTACGAATTCAATGTGGTTACCACTAGTAAATCAGACGGTAAATCTGCCACTACTCTGCAACGTTAAAT
This sequence comes from Arachis ipaensis, assembly GCF_000816755.2. Lineage (NCBI taxonomy): Eukaryota > Viridiplantae > Streptophyta > Magnoliopsida > Fabales > Fabaceae > Arachis > Arachis ipaensis. Next base: position 24,197,343 of record NC_029789.2, read on the forward strand.
CCGACGATAAATTCGACAATACTCAATATTTTTTTTGTAATGGCAACTTCAAAAACTAATTTAAATATTAACTCGCTGTTAAATTCCATGAATTGTAAATAAATAACGAAATATATAATCATTCATATACTAGGAAAATAATAATATCACTTTTAAATTGATAATGTCACTCTCTTTTAATTATATTTTTTATATTCTTCTAAAATTATCCTTCATCTTTATTTTTCATATCAATATTTTCTAATATTTTTTGTCATGTCCATAAGAATTGTGAATAATTTTGGAATAAAATAAAAACTATAATTAAATAAAGTAGCGTTATGAATATAAAAATAACATTATCATCATCTCTCTATACACAGTACACTAAGGCTGTATTATTGAGGCTTTTTGTTTGGCTTGCAAATATAGAAACAATTTTAATTTTAATTGGGCATGGCATGTGAATGTATCCGGTATAATTGCAACCGAAAGATCCTACAAGATGTAGTGTGAAAATGTGAAAAGTTTGGGAAGGTTGCAATTGGTCGGTTGCTTATAGTGTTTTTCACTGCAAATATTTTTCTATTTCAGAGTGATTACTTGAGAAATATATACGGTGATGAAGATGGGAATCTCCTTCTCCCCTTCCATAGAAAATAACCAGAAGAAGAACCAAATAAAGTCGCTGATGTCAAATCCGCGTTTCGCATCTTACTGCTTCTTTTCTAAATAGTAAATAATACAGGACCGCAGGTCCCCATACGAATTATTATCAGGGGAGGGATTGAATTGATAATGTATACTACACAAAAGTGAGCAAATCTATCAATAATAATAATAATAAATCATTGAGAGGGAAAAATTATCAATAATACAATGCAACTAAGTTTCTAACTGTTTACATATAATTCTCTTATTATTTCTGTAATATAGCTACAACAAATGATGCTTTCTGCATTTTGATGTTCATTATTCTGCTTCCCTCTTTTTCCGGGAATCTGCTTCCCTTTTTATTTATATATGCTGTCGAGGGTGGATCCACCAACAACTCAGACAGGTCATACATATTAAATCTGTTACTGAAGAAGTGGTTGAGGAGGTGGAAATTAAAAATCCTCAATTCCTCTTAGTTGAATTGATAAAACAATTTTACTGTGAAAACATTATGATTTTCGTTGTAGAAACATTAAATAGAATTACTAATAATAGCCAAATTCTCTGAAAAAATCCTTTAAATTTGTAAGAGAAACTAAGAAATTAGTTAGATTAGTAATTTTTATTCTGTGTGAACTTTATTTGTTTGATTAAACGGTGAATGAAATCTCTTTTGTCCCTTTATCATCTTACTTATAAATTGGGCAGTAGTAGCAAGTAGCAACTGATTTTATCGTTTCTTTTTAATTTCAGTAATGTCAAACAAGAATGGACTATCATGGTGATTTTCATAACGCCTTTGATAGTTTGATGGATGCACCATTATTATATTCCAGCTATTATTTTATAAGCAATAATTGTTTTTTACTAGAAAAAAATAAATAAAAAAGGAAGACTTTTTAAGGTCATACTTGCATATTAAATGAAGATAATAATGGCCAATGGGGCTCAAGATTGCCCACTGCAACGTGCTTGTGTTGCAGCGGTGCTCATGCGAAAACTATGTTCATACTTTGCTCTGTGACAGTAATAATAAGTAAATTTAAATTTAAACTTAGGACTTGACAGGTATTATCAAATCTTCTTACCATACACTACTAGTCTAATAAGTAATAAGGGCTAAAATTATGAATTTCTCTTGTATTAATCCCAAGGAGCTAAGTAAATGAAATATTTGCGTTCGCCACTAAAATATAGATGAATTTACATCATAATTCCAAAGAAGGAAAGAACAAAAAAAATCCCGAAGGAAGATTAGTGAGCATTTTACACAGACATAATAAAACCAAGTCTATTGAAAAATTGAGGAATTTCTAATCCCTAATAAGGATGAACATTTCTACTGAGTGCGGTGGTACTAGAGAAGAACCCAAAGAGTTCTTGCCTATACGGCAAGTAAGACCGCCGTTTACCACTCTCTTTCCTCGCTCTGTTCATAACGTAATGCTTCTCGTGCGCCGAAGAACTACTAGACGACGACGACGACGACGTCGTTTTACCCTTCGTCACTTTAACTGCCTTCTTAACGGCGCCGTTTCCTGATCCCGCCTTCTCCGTCTTCGCCGTCGACGGCGGACTCAAGAACACGAATGCGTCCTTGCCGTCGCTGTTGCTCCGAAGCTTATGGTCCCTCAGCTTCCACAGCTTCGAGAACCCTGTCGAATTGCTCTTCCCCGCCATCTTCGGCGACCACTCGCAGTACGGTCCCTCCGTTGCTGCAGCCGTCGAAACCGCCGAAGACGATGAAGCCTCGTCGCGCTGTTGTTGTTCCATGAAGACCTTCTTCAACGGCGGCCGTAGTTCTGCTCCCCCGGCGTACTCGTCTGAAAAGAGAAGATTCTGATCGAAAATCGGGTACACCGGCCGGATCTGGCCGTTATCGAATACATCATCAGCGGAAACCGGCGAAACCTCGGGATTCGAAAACACGAAGCTGAACTCTTCCTCTTCCTCTTGTTCTTCGTTTACTTGTTCTTGTTCTTGTTCTACCTCTTCGGTTTTAGGTTTCTCGTCGTCGTAGATTCTGAGCTTGGCCGCGAAATCGTTTTCAAATTTTGCCGATAAATTCGGAAATGGTATAACCGAGACAGCTTGCATCGCGTTACAGGTAGTGTGAATACTGAATACTGAACAGTGTGTGTGATTTTTTGTTGGAAAAAATTTCAGTTATTGAAATGGAAACACGATAAATGGGTGATGTTAATTGTGTCTGTGGAGGGTTGGGTTTTAAAGGAGGTGGTTGGGGAGTACGATGAAGACGTTTGCAAGTTTCTCTTGGAATTGGAAGAGCCTTCTTTTTTGTGTTTAAAAATATCAGACGGTTTATTTGGTTTAATTTTTGGGGTTACTTGGTTCCGTTTTATATGTGAGGACTGTGGAGGAGGGTCTTCAATGGTGTGTGCCCTTTGATTTTTAAGTTTCTTAATTGGGCTTTGATTTCACACGCTGCACGTGTTGAACTATACACGCGGACCCTCAATCAGTAAGACAGGGAGCGCGTTACCTTCTTCGTACCTTCCAGAATGGACCACGTTATGAAGCATAACACAATTTTGCTGAAAATTTACTTTTTTTTTTCTTTTTTTTTTTTAATGTTTATGGTATGTTTCGATGAAATTTAACTTTGCTAGTTAGTTGGTGGATGAAAACTTGAATGGTGAATGCTATGGTGCCTAAGTCATGTTGCCTAACTTACTAAAAAAGCAAAGAAATAACATTTAATAAATTTTAAATATTTTATTTTTATTTTATACATTTTATTTTTTACTTATAAAAGCAAGTTAGGCAATTTAGGCACAATAATAAAAGGCACCATAGAATTCACCAACTTGAATACACAAGCTGAAAATCTTGCAGAGGAAGCAAAGGGACTTTCCATGCCGCAGAGCTCACGGGTTATGTAATGGATGTTAATATTGAGTTGGCTGTGATATCAGCGATGACATGAGCAACAAGGTAATTGCCTAGATAACTGCCTTGTTAGGATCATTTTATTTAAAAAGTAGTTTGTTAATTATTTTATGAAACTTAGTTAATTTATTTGTCTAATAAGACATACGAATGCTTTTAGAGATTATTTTTCAAGTTTAGCTAAACTAAGTGTACACAAATTTATATAAGAATTTGGCCATCAATTAACCACTTAATACTTTCTCATACAAAATAGTTTCCATACTTTATTAACAAGATTTTTTTGGTTGACATGTGTTAAATCCAAAACTTCTCTAATAATTAATAGTATATCTAGGAACTTATTTATCATTTCACCAACCTCGGATAATCATCCCAAACTTAATAATCTATTTTGTTTTTAATAAAAATTACAAAAATAAAGCACTGGGACTTGCGTGATGAACATGCAAAAGCTTATCCAAAAACAGAAAAGTATGAACAGACTCATTCATTAAGTTTCTGGATGTCAATAATAATCACCAGGTGACGCGCTCATTAATCAAATTTTGTGCGGATAGAAGCACATATGCTTTACTTGGTTAGGTGGTATTGTGTTTCGTTGACTAAAAAAATTAATAAATTAGTAACAAACATGCTTTGATTCTCATTACTTTCTATCCAAGAACTGCGCTGACCTATGAAACTTCAGTGGTCTTAATCTATATGTTTATTTGCATTGGGTATTTATATATATATAATACACTCGGCAATTCTAGAGTAAAAGCATAATCTTCATTGACTTTCAACTTCAACTAACTTTATGAGAAAAAGAGAAGTTTCTGCTTCTAGATTGAACGACCGCGAGAAATTGACCAATAATATTATGAATTCCAATCGAAAAACAGGGTCAATAGGATGGACATTTGTGATGGTGACGATATGTACAACAGGCGATAATTTCCTTCATCCATACCCGTCTCTCTTTTTTTTTTTTTTTTTTCCCCATTTCTATATCAACATAGTTGATCCATACCAATCTTTTGAAAGGGATTTTTTCGGTAAAACAAATAGAAAAGGATAATAAAAGGGTTTCTGAAGAAAAGTAAAACATGACAATGAATAGTAACAGTTATTCTAAAAGCAGTGGTAATTTTAAGTTTTGAATTTTTTAATAATGAATGTATTAAAAATTTAATATTTGTAGTTTATTAATAATATTTTTTAACATAAATGCTTTATTAATAATTTGAGAGTAACTATTTCATTTACCGAAAATAGAAGTTTTCTTTTACAAATATGTAAGAGTGGGTAACAAGTCAAATAGAAAAATAATAAGGGTTTGAATCATAATTAATCCTAATTCTCAATTCCCACTATTTGGTGAAGTATAATTACTTTTTTCTCTCTATCCTATTAGATCCAAACCATGAGAGCCAATACTTCTAACTTTATTCGAGGAAGGAGAGGAAATGGTGTTGTTTGATGATAAAGATATCTACTGGTGGGGTGTGTTGAGACTTGTCACTTCTTTCCGTAGCCTAGTTGAAAGATTATTGGCCTATCAATCTTTTAATGTTGGCACTTTGGAATAAACACTATATTCTAATACTTTATTGCGAAGAGATGAATGATCAGAGTTGAAAGAGGTGTCTCTTGGACCTTTAAGAATTATATTCCAATTTGAGAAGATGCATGCATATATGCTTACAGAGGAGAGTGAATTCTCTGATGTTCGTATCTACAACTATATATATACATTTTTTAAAATTATAGTCTAACATTTATAAAATTAAATTAGTTTTACAAAAAAAAAATTTGTAGCTTGACAAAAATCTCTGACTAAAAAGATCAAGATATTTATAGATAAAAAATTAAATAATAAGATTTTTAGTTATGATTTTTATATGAAAAAATCTAACTTTTTATTAATAATTAATTTTATCATTCGTTATCTAAAATTTGAAACAATTTAATGTATATACTTTTATATTTAATTAGGTGTTAAGTCTATTTTTTTTTTTACCAAAGATAGGAGACTCGAATCCGCAACCTCTTAATTGAATATGAGAAGACTATGCCATTTGAGCTATAACTCATTGGCAGGTGTTAAGTCTGTTGCACAAATAGAAATAATTAATTTTTATACTTGTTATTTAAAAATAATATTTTTTTCTCTATGTATATAAAAATATAATTAGATATTAGCATAAAAAAATTATATAATATTTTAATTTTAATTTTAATGCAATTAAAGAATGTCATGTACATTTTGATTGTCAAATTAGTAATTAGTCATTGATATTAATATTAATAATGATATATAAAATAGATAGAGTGGTTGAAGGAATAAGAGAGATAGAGAAAGAAAGAGGGAGGAGGAGAGAACTCTTTAATTTTAGAGGAAAAGATTTGATTTCAATTGCAATGAGGGAGTGACATGTGGCACATTTTGGTTGTAAAATTAGTATGGAGAAGGGAAGAATCATTTAATTTTGGAGGAAAAAAATTAATTTCAATTACAATGAGGGAGTGACATGTGGCACATTTTGGTTGTAAAATTAGTAAGGAAGAGAGGAAAATTCCTTAATTTTGGAGAGAAAGATTTAATTCCAATTATAATGAGAAAGTGACATGTGGCACATTTTGATTGTAAAATTAAAAATATATAATAGATTTTCGAAACATTGCATGAAAGAGGAATTAGACTAGAAGGCTCTTGAATCTATTGCAGATATTTAGATATTAGTTTTCTTTTGTATGAGGGGAATCGAGGATATGATAGTATACAAAGTCAACTAACTAAGCCTTTACAAAAAATTCTTGGATTATTGGTAACAACAAAAGAGTGATGAAGCTGCAATTGAAGTATGAAAAAATTGGTAATTTTTTAACTATTGTGCCTATCTACGTCATGAGACTTGAGGTTGCAATCAACAACTTCATGATGCGATGAAAAGAAAAGTGGAGAAGGAGTTATATGGAGAGCTTAGTTGAGGGTTGATTAGATGGGAAAGAGAGAGAAAGCCACAATGAACATGGAGAGATCTAAGAAATCTTTGTTTGTTAGTCTCATTAAAAGGGCTTGCAAGCTGGTTTGTCCAAGAAGATCATGGTAGAGAAGGAAGACAAGAGGAGGAAATCCACAGTTGCCCCAAAATCTTTAGTGTTTTTCTTTTGGTTTTATTATGAAAATGATAATGACTAATTTTTTAATGACAGATTTGAAAATGTTGACTTGAAATATTGGTTTTGTTGAGTTGGAGTTGAAAAGAGGGGATCTGTGATGGGTGGCAAACTCCAGTTTTTAAGAGAGGTGCTGTCGAAATTTTTCTAAAAATTTGAAGGAGTTTTAGTTATGATTTCGAAAATGAATTTGATTTGAATTAATTATCAGATGAGATAAGTTTTGAATACTTTTACGAATTTTAAAGAGAGTCGGGTTCCCTTGATTTGGTCAAATGGTTATTTTAATTCATTTGATTTTTAACAATAACGAAAAAAATTTGATTAACTAGTTAAAGACTTTAAAACAGTAATTTAAGTATAATTTCAAGAGTTTGGGAACAAGTGAGTAAGTTTGAAGGTTATGCTTGAATTAAGATGTAATTAGTGACAATTGGTTTGATGGAGGTTTGATGGTGATTTCAATATTGAGGAAGAGTCCGCAGGGGAGTATTCGTTTAAAAATGATCTCATAAAAAATGCAACGGATGATTGTTTATGTCAAGGAGTTACACAAATCACGTAGAGGAATTCAAGGTCAGGAACTATGATGTCAAAAATTTAAAAAATATCAAGAATATAGTCATATCATGATATACATTAGACATGAAGCAAAAGAATCAAATTACATATTTAGCTTAGTTCGAATCGTAACTTTCAAAGTTCAGGCCGCTCAAGATTTAAGAATCATGCATCGTGCCGAATCAGGTTCAAGATCAAATCAATGAGCACAGGATTCATGAAGAAGAGTAGTATAATCAATGATAAAGACATATATTTTCTGAAGCAAACTCTCAGAAATACAATCAAACAAAGTTATAGACGAATAATAAAATACGGTCGGAGAATGGTCAAATCATGGTTCAAGGAAGGAATCCGAGTCAAGGAACTTCAATGAGGATAGTAAAGAAGAAACGATATGCCAACCTAAGCGATGTAAACAAGAATCATAAATCGAAACCAAGCGCAAAAAGCAAACTCTAGCATCTTCGAACCACATGACTCGCATTGCCCATTACTTATCAATTCCAATTCGCCTATAATAACCTATAAAAGTAAAATATGTACATAATATAGTTAAAAGAAATCATATCTAGGAGCCTTGAAGAATAAGCCAAACAAAAACGAAAACAGAAAAAATCGTGTCACACTTGCATGGATAAGTGTAAAACGGATAGGCAAGATCAAAAGAAGGCCAAAAAACATAATATACATCAGAGTTCCAAAACACAGATATCAAGCTCTAGATTCGACCTGCGAAGTTAAGGCCGGCCAAAGTATATATATATAAAACCCAAAATAAAACTCAAACTACAGAATAAATACCTGTTTCTCCAAGTCAATCTCTAGGAGGGACAAACATAAAATATATACTAGGGGTGTTCGTGCGGTTTGATTCGGTTTTTGAGAGAAAAGTCATCCGATTCAATCGTTTAATTAAACTGCGGTTCGATTTGGTTCAGTTTTTTTATCAAGTCCATCCGAACCAAACCAAACCAATTAAAATCGGTTTGGTTTGGTTCGATTTGTTCGGTTTTTCAATCAATTCAAAAAAAATACTGGCATACTATTTCAAAAAGTCATAAAATTGAAATTGACAAACACAAATACACAATAGCTTACAAAGTCTTGATCCAATGAAATTTATCGACAAAAGAAATTCAAATAAATTGTACTATTTTTGGGCCACACTCATGTAAACAACATAGTTCTACAGGGTTGACTTAAATATCTACTCAAGATTCAAGAAACAACATGAAAAATCAGTTTAATTGTATTCTCTTGTATAAAGAGGACAGAGCTTACACTTCATGCAAAGTGCTTATGTTCCCTAGGGATGAAGGAATCTCTTCGTCGAATTGATTGTTTTCCAAGTGCCTTTAAATATAGTAATAATATCCAGATAGTGAGCTTCATGGCATGAATACATCAAAGTTCTCTGATTTCAAACATTTAGATCATGGAATTGCATATAAAATGAGTTACTTACAATGTTTCTAACAGTGTTAGTGAACCTAGGTCAGGAATGTGTCCAGACAAACTGATATTCCCAAGCCAGCTACAAAAAAAAATGGTTTTCCAATTAGAACTTGTAAATACCAGAGTCAATGAACTGAGATTTAGAATTAAGCACTTACATATTAGTCAGAGCTGTCATATTGGCAACAAAAGGAGACAAAGATCCTGAAAGCTCCATACTTGTCAAATACCAGCAACTAGTAATTCATACCATAACAAGATGTACTCAATCAGACTCAAATAAATTAAAAACAAGAGCAACAATCAGCAAAAATAAAAACCAGCAAAAACACAACAACAAATAAATTAAAAACCACAACAATACCAACAACTAGCAACAATACCAACAATAAAGTAATTCAACAAAAGTAATTTAACCAGCAATCAGCAACAATACACTGATTTCAAATCTGCTCCAAATTTAATTCTTCAAATCTGCTCCAAATCTGATTTCAATATCTTCCTATCTAACATCAAACTGCATAAATGAATCAATAACCAGCAATGAATCAATAACCAGCAACAATAATCAATAATCAGCAAACAATAATTTAACCAGCAACAATAATCAATAACCAAGTCAGCAAACAATTCAACAAACAGAACAAAATCAGCAACAATGAATCAAATTACCAAAATAAATCAATAATTTAACCAGCAACAATACCTAACAAAATAAATCAATAACCAGCAACAATGAATCAAATTAACAATGAATCAACAAGTCAGCAAGTCAGCAATAAAGTAAACAATATCAATGAATCAATGATTTATCCAAATTACATACCTGACTCGGTGGCTCGGGCTCCATATCTGACTTGAATCGGTGGTTGGGTGGGAGACTTGAATCGGTGACTAGTGGGTGTTGTGTTGTGGGTGGCGACTGGCGAGGGTTGTGGCTCTGCTACTGCTGGGTGCGAGGTAACGAGGGTCGGGCTCTACTACTGCTGGGTGCGAAGGAGGAGGCTCGTGCTCTGCTACTGCTGGCGCTGGGTGGGTGCAAGCCTGCGAGGGAGGAGGGTCGTGCGCTGTGTGCGAGGGTCGTTTAGGCTGTGGTGCGAGGGTCGTGCGCCACTACAGAGAGGAAAGCGCAACGGTGAGAGGAGAGCGCGACTGTGAGAGGCTGAGAATGAGAGCTTTGGATTGGGGGTGGGAGGCGTGGGGTTAGGGCTCACTTCTGCTCAGTAATCGCGCTCAAGGGAATTGGGGTTTGGCCGTTTGGGGGTGGGGGGGGGGTGGGG
>NC_029789.2:24207409-24229377 GCF_000816755.2 Arachis ipaensis
GTTGGTTTTTTAGGGTTTTTTTACTAAACCGGTTCGGTTCGATTCGGTTAGAGTTTTTCTGGTTAGAACCAAAAATCGAACCAAACTGCAAAAAAAACTGCAAAACACATTTTTTTTGTTTTTTCGGTTTTCGGTTTTGTTCAGTTTTCGGTTTCTCGGTTCGGTTGGTCGGTTTAGTTCGGTTCGGATCGGTTTTGAACACCCCTAATATATATAAAGGAGAATCTATATATATATTTATACATAGCATAAATACAAAATACAGCATCCCAAAATAACTAACCTTCGCTTGCACAGGAAACTCCAGACGCTCAATGAGGTGCCTCTTGACCTGCATCTGAAAAACAACAAAAATATGTATGGAATGAGAACCGGAGGTTTCCAGCATGGTAAAGGTTCCCACATAGTTAATATAAAAGGTTCTGAAAAATTCAGTGGAATTCCTAGTACTCCGACACTCAGATTTCAGCTTAAAGGTCCAACTAAACCTGAAATTAAGTAAGTTATCTAAGGTATTCAAGTTCTAACTTTAACTTAACACTTTACTTTCTGTCTCCTCCAATCCTCCAAATCACCGATGGAACAACCCCCCTCTCATACCTCCGCCAAGAGGGTCTCTCAGAAAATATACACATACAATTCAAGCAAGGAAAACACAGACAGAAGTGCAGTTACAGCAAATAGAACAAGTAGCAGATAAGTAGAGTTTAGCAATTAAGCAAACTAAAACAATGCACACCCAAGCAAAACATACAAATGCACATGATGTATGCCTGTCCTATGGCTGATGAGACTCATCTGTCGGTTATATAACTAACCCGACATGTCTTGGTAGTTACCCATTGGACAGTCCCTCTATGTGCGCATCCTCAAGCTCAAAAATAATATCCATGGAGTCAAACTCCAAGCTCAAATATAATATTCCGTGGAGTCAAACTCCAAGCTCAATAGTATTCCATGGAGTCAAACTCCAAGCTCAATAATATTTCATGGAGTCAAACTCCAAACTCAATAATATAATATTCAAAATCCATATATATATACATGCCCATGGAGGAACCCCGGGAGTTAAATTGCCCAGTCACATCTTGCGACAGAGAGTCAACAAATAGTCTCAAATATACAAGCCACATAATAATATTTTTCTTTCTAAAATAACATTTCAAATTAAAACTCTAATTTTTATAGAAATTTTGGCAGTATCTCCTTTAAAACTCGAATTTCTGCCACCCTTCAAAGGACCCAACCACTAAACCAAACACCTCTCGATTACCCAAATAATTTTCAATATCAAATCACTTCAAAATCAAACCAATTCAAATATTAAATCTTTTTCCAAAACCAATCAACTCCAATAGCAAATCATTTACAAAAACCAAACCACACATCATATACCATATACACAATCCATCAATAATTCATTGGGAAAACTCGGAGAGTTAAAGTGTTCGGTCACATCTTGTGATAGAGGGTCAACAAATAATCTCAAATACACAAGCTACATAATAATCTTTATCTTTTTAAAATAACACTTGAAATCAAAACTCCAATTTTTATAGAAATTTTGCCAGTATCTCCTCTAAAACTTAAACTTCTGCCATCCTTCAAGGGTCTAAACCACCAAACCAAACACCTCTCAGTCATTTAAATCATTTCCAATATCAAATCATTTCTAAACCAAACCAATTTTAATATTAAATCTTTTTCCAAAACCAACAAACTCCAATAGCAAATTATTTACAAGAAACCAATCCTCGTTTCACTTCAAGATTCCGGGGAGCATTTCAAAAAGCATTTGGAACTCAATTGAGCTTAAGTTCCGCATACCATCCACAAACCGATGGCCAATCGGAGAGGACAATTCAAACCCTAGAGGATATATTGAGGGCTTGCATTTTGGATCAACCAACGAGTTGGGATCGATATATGCCGCTAGTGGAGTTTGCATATAATAATAGTTACCATGCAAGCATAAGAATGGCTCCGTATGAGGCTCTGTCTGGGAGAAAGTGCCAATCTCCGCTATGCTGGTATGAAGTTGGGAAAACAAGTTTGTTAGGGCCTAAGTTAGTAGATGAAACCGCCGAACAGATTAAGAAAATCCGAAACCGAATGCTTACCTCTCAGTGTCGCCAGAAGAGCTACGCTGATCAGAGATAGAAATCGTTAGAATTTGATGAAGGAGATCATGTATTCCTAAGAGTTACTCCAACAACAGGAGTGGGTAGAGCGATCAAGGCAAAGAAATTAAATTCTCGTTATATCAGTCCGTTTCAGATCCTGAAGAGAATCGGGCTGGTGGCCTATCGTATAGCTCTACCACTGCATCTTTCGAACATGCACGACGTGTTTCACGTGTCGCAGCTTCAGAAATACACTTCTGATGTAAGCCACATTTTAGAACCTGAATCAGTTTAATTGAAAGAGAATCTGACGCTTCAAGTGACTCCGGTTCAAATTGACGATACTAGTATTAAGCAATTACGCGGAAAGGAAGTCTCATTAGTAAAAGTTGCTTGGAGTCGAGCTGGAATTGAGGAACACACTTAGGAACTTGAATCAGAAATGAGAAAAGACTACCCCCACCTATTTTCAGGTAACTGAATATGAATCTTGAGGGCAAAATTCTTAATTAGGAGGGTAGGATATAAACCCCGCAAAATTAATAAAATATATTAGCCAACAAATTAATTTTTATTCAAAAAAATTAGAAAAATCAATTTTTATAATTTAGAGGAGTAAAAATATTAAGGGATAAGTATTGTTTTGGTCTCTAACGTTGAGGGTCAGAATCAAACCGTCTCCAACGTAATTTTTTATTTAGAATCATCCTTAACATTTTTTTTTCGTATTAAAATCGTCCTTTTAACTTTTTCTGGACAAAAATGCCCTACACTACCATCAGCACATTTACTTCCACCACCACCAGCACCTTTATCTCCACCACCAAGAAAGATAACATCAATGAAATCAACGCAAATTCAACAAATCAAATAATCAGAAATTCAACAAATCAACACAAATTCAACAAATTCAACAACCAAATCAACACACAACAACAATAAAATCAGAAAACAACAAATCAAAATTAAAAGCAGAGGCAGTCACAGAAGCAAAAGCAAAGGCAGTCACAGAAGCAGAAGCTCCAGCAGAAGCTCGAGCAGAAGCACAAAGCAGAGGCCAAAGCGAAGAAGAAGCAGATGTAGAAGCTGAAGCAGAAGAAGAAGCAGATTCAGTAGAAGAAGCAGATGCAGAAGCCGAAGCAGAACCACCGGCGCTTCCTCGACGGCAGCTCCTGGGCGAATAGGCGGCGACGGCTCAGCGGCGTGGTCTCCCGATGACAACGCAATAGTGGTGGCGAGCCCTAGCAGTGTCGGCGTGTCTCCTTTCCCTCTTCTCTTCTCCCCTATCGCAGCCTCTCTCTCCTTTCTTCTTTCTTTCGGCGACGGCGACGGCAGCTCCAAGCTTCGCCGGCGCTGTCCCCCTCCCCCCCTTTCTCCCGCTTTGCGTTTCCTTTCCCCCACCCCCCAAAAAAACACGTTTCCTCTCCCCAAAACGCGTTCTTTTCTTTTATTTTTTTTAAATTTTATAATTTTTTATTAAAAAATACGATTTTAATACGAAAAAAAAGTTGTTAAGAATGATTCTAAATAAAAAGTTACGTTGGGGATGGTTTTGATTCTGACCCTCAATGTTAGGGACCAAAACAATACTTATCCCAAATATTAAAAATACAAATTTTGACACTAATTTTAAAGATTTTGGCCCGAAATCAGACTAACGAGCCGAATCAGTTGAACCAGGCCCAAGGCCCAACCCGTTCACTCCCTTATAAGTGGCTTCAACCACTTTTCCCTCAATGAAAGGGAAATTCACGTTGTTGAAGGGACAAGAGAGAAATTGACGTAAAAGAAAAACCTAACATCTCCGAAAGTTCAATCGCCTATAACTTTCAATCCGGAGTTTCGATTGATGAGTTGTCAGTGGCCACGTATTCGTGTCAGAATTTTCTTCAATTCTATCCGAACAAAGTGGTAAGAAATTTGCATTTTTCACCCAATTTTTCTCCTCCTCAATTTTGTGATTTTTGAGTTCGGGTATTGAGAAATTGAACGATTTTGATGGTTTAAGTGAACTCTAGCAGCGGATAATCACTGGGTTTTGTCTAATTGACCCGTGGGTAAAGTAAAAAACTATTGAACCCTTGTGAATCATTGAGTTAGTGAACCCTATGATGATTATAATGATATTGTGTGAAATAAATTGTGTTCTGGTTGATTTGGAGTTCAATTGGGCGATTTGGAACAAAATTCGGGTAATTAGACTTGAGGAATTGACATTTGGAAGCTTGGAACTTGTGAAAGGAGAGGTTTTTGAGGTGTTTCGAGCTTAAAGGGGAATCGGCAAAGGTATGGTTTTGGTTTCTCTTAGTTAATGTTTAATACCACGTGAAAACTTAGGCTAGAAGACCTTAAAATATGAATGAACTGAATGAATTATTGATGGATTGTGTATATGAAATATGATGTGTGATTCGGTTTCTTGAAAATAATTTGCTATTGGAGTTAGTTGGTTTTGGGAAAAGATTTAATATTGGAATTGGTTTGGTTTTGAAATAATTTGATACTGGAAATGATTTGAATGACTTAGAGGTGTTTGGTTTGGTGGTTGGGACGCTTGAAGGGTGGTATAAGTTTAAGTTTTAGAGGACATACTGCCAAAATTTCTATAAAAATTGGAGTTTTGATTTGAAGTGTTATTTTAAAAAGAAAAAGATTATTATATGGCTTGTATATTTGAGACTATTCGTTGACCCTCTGTCGCAAGATGTGACTGGGCACTTTAACTCCCCGAGTTCCCCCATGGGCATGCACACACACACACACACACACACACATATATATGTATGTATGTATGTAAAAATTTGAGCTTGGAGTTTGACTCCATGGATATCATGTTTGAGGTTGGGGATACGCGCACAGCGGGACTGCCCAATGGTTAACTACCAGGACGTGTCGGGTTGGGTATATAATCGACAGATGACACTCATCAGCCATAGGATAGGCATATATAATGTGCATTTGTATGTTTTGCTTAGGTGTGCATTATTTTGGTTTGCTTAATTGCTTAACTCTGCTTATCTGCTAATTGTTCTATTTGTTGTAATTGCACCTCTGACTGTGTTTTTCTTGCTTGAATTGTATGTGTATGTTTTCTGAGAGACCCCCCTTGGCGGAGGTGTGAGGGGGGTTGTTCCACTGGTGATTCGGAGGATTGGAGGAGACAGAAAGTGAAGTGTTATATTAAAGTTAGATTTAGAACTTGAATACCTTAGATAACTTACTTAATTTCTAGTTTAGTTGGATCTTTAAGCTGAAATCTGAGTGTCGGACTTCTAGAAATACCTCTGGCTTTTCCAGGACCTTTTATATTAACTATGTGGCCACCTTTACCATGCTGAGAACCTCTGGTTCTCATTCCGTATATATTTCTGTTGTTTTTCAGATGCAAGTCGAGAGGCACCTCATTAGCATCTGGAGTTTTCTATGCAAGCGAAGTTTGGTTGTTTTGGGATGTTATATTTTGTATGTATGTTATGTATATATGTATATAGATTCTCCACTGTATATATTTTATGTTTGTCCCTCTTAGAGGTTGACTTGGAGAAACAAATGTTTATTATGTAGTTTGAGTTATATTTTGTGTTGTATAAATATAATTTTATACTCTAGCCGGTCTTAGCTTCACAGGTCAAGTTTGGAGCTTGATATCTGTGTTTTTGGAACTCTGATCTGTATATTATGTTTTTAGCCTTCTTTTGATCTTACCTATCCGTTTTATGATTACCCATGCGAGTGTGAAATGATTTTCTGTTTTTTCTTTTGCTTAGGTTCTTTTGAAGGCTCCTAGATATGAATCCTTTCAAATATATTTATATAAGTCTTTTCTTTTTGAGGTCATAATACCTCGCCACCTCTGCTTTACGACTAAGTGTAAGGCTATGTGTGGTAGGGTGTTACATTATGGTATCAGAGCAGTTCGTTCCTGTAAAACCTGAGGGATGGATTGACTATGCTTCTGGGCATACTCTGAGTGTGTGTATATGCTAATTAGGATATCTAATTTATATATGTGGAATATTTGTTTATGAATACGCATTTGGAACTTTGAAGCATTAGACTTGAGATATTGAGACTGATCACCTTAATATCACTTGTTTGGTGTGAACAGAAACCAAATGATGACTCGTAGACGCGAACGCAGTCGAGGCAGAGGCCAAAATATTAATGCGGAATCTGAAACCGCTATGAATAATCTCGTGAACTTTACGAATGCTCTGGAGAACATGGTGACTGCTATGCAGGCAACAGCTGATTCCCTTGGTCAACAAGTTAATAATGGAAACGGGGATAACGGCGGAAATGAGCCGATGACCTTAGCAACTTTTTTGATGATAAACCCACCAACCTTTAGAGTAACCACAAATCCAATATAATTTGACAATTGGTTTCAGGTAATGGAACGAGCTTTGCAAGCGCAACAAGGGCCTGAAGATCAGTGTGTTGAGTTTTCTACTTATCAGCTGATGGGTGAAGCTCAGTATTGGTGGTAGGGAACCCGACGCCTTCTGCAGCGAGATAATGTTGCAATCCCTTGGGATATATTCCAATCTGAGTTTTATAAGAAGTATTTCCCAAACTCAGTAAGGACGGCGAAGGAGCTTGAGTTGCTACAGCTGAAGCAGGGTCTTATGTCAGTGGCAGAGTACTCCAATCGATTTGAGAAATTGTGTCAGTTCTCTAGGATTTGTCAGGGTGCTCCGAGGGATTTTGAAGAATGAAAATGCATAAAATACGAAGGTGGTCTGTGGAGTGAGATCCTAAGTACAGTGGGCCTAATGGAGATTAAAACTTTTTTTGAATTAGTAAACAAGAGTAGAGTTACTGAGGATTGTGCGAGAAAGGCGGTATTGGACAAGGGTGAACACCGAACCTTTGTTAGGAGAGATCAGGGGAGGAACTTTACGCCTAGAGGAAAAAATTTCAAGTGAGGAAGCTATGTTCCACAACCACATCAGAGCCATAACACCTTCTGAAGGTTAAAAAATAACAACAACCAGTGAAGAGGCAAAGGAAAGCAGATTCAGAATCCTCCCAATAACTTGACATGTAGGAGATGTGGGGCATATCATTCTAACACCCCCACAGAGCTGGACTGGTTGTATGCTACTACTGTGGTAGAGACGAACATCTGTCCTGGAATTGTCCAGAGAGGAAGAGACAGGAAGCTGAGAGAGTTCAATAGCAGGGACGTGTGTTTACCATGTCGACGGATGGTGCTAAGAGGTCAGACACTCTGATTAGAGATAAACGTGAAATTGGTGGTAAAATCTTAATTGCTTTATTTGATACTGGGGCATCTGATTCATTTATATCGTTTGAGAAAGCCAGTGAGTTAGGATTGAAGATAACCATGCTAACCTATGATTTACAAGTACATCCTTTTGCCTCTGAATTAAGCACCAAACTTCTGTCCATGATTTAATTTGTCTGCCAATGACTGGCCTTGATCTCATTCTGGGATTGGATTGGTTATCAAAGAATCATGTTCTGCTCGATTGTTTTGAAAGATCACAACAATTTATGCTGAAAGGTTCAGAAGGACCGGTGGTGGTGAATGGATATTACTTGAATTCTGTCATGGTGAATTGTAGTGAAAGTGAGTGTTCGGGATTCATACTATTGGCTGCCAGTGTGTCAGGCGATGAACAAAGTTCGAATCAGATTCTAACTGTGAATGAGTTTTAAGAAGTATTCCCTGAGGATATACATGAATTTCTTCCTTCTCGAGAAATCAAATTTGCGATTGAGCTTGTTCCTGGAGCAGGACCAATTTTAATTGCGCCTTATCGAACGTCGCCTTTGGAGTTGGCTGAACTTAAGGCTCAACTGGGGGAGTTAATGAGTAAGAATTTCATTCGTCCAAGCGTTTCTCCGTGGGGAGCACCGGTGTTATTGGTGAAATAGAAGGATGGAAGTATGCGACTGTACGTAGATTACAGACAACTGAACAAAGTAACTGTAAAGAATAAATACCCGTTGCTGAGAATTGGTGATCTAATGGACCAATTACAAGGAGCTGGTGTCTTTTTCAAGATCGACTTAAGGTCTGGTTATCACTAGATCAGAGTGAGAGATGAAGATATCCCGAAAACCGCTTTTAGAACTCGATATGGTCACTATGAATACAATGTGATGTCATTTGGGTTAACCAATTCTCTCGCTTTCCTAGATAGATTCATCATCATCTTCATTGATGATATTCTAATCTACTCTAAGACTGAGGAGGAGCACATGGAGCACTTGCGGATCATGTTGCAAATTCTGAAAGAGAGGAAGTTGTACGCGAGACTTTCTAAATGTGAATTCTGGAAGAATGAGGTGAAATTTCTGGTCACGTAGTGAGTAAGCAGGGAATAGCTGTAGATCCTTCTAAGGTTGAGGCAGTGATGGATTGAGAACGACCTACATTAGTGACGGAGATTAGACACTTCTTAGGTTTAGCAGGATGTTATCGGAGGTTTATTAAGGGATTTTCACAAATTGCATTGCCTTTGACAAAGTTAACTCAAAAGATGCACCATTTGTATTTTTACACAACGACAATTTTCGGATGAAGAGAATTTTATGTGAACAGAACAAAGGGGATTGTATAATTTATTTTAAAAAATTAATAAAAATAAAATGATAATTTTTTTTGTTCATCGTAGCATACTTTTTTATAAAAATGGATAATGGTTGATTAATAGCTAATTTCTAGTATTCATATAAAATATTATTTGGTCCATCCCTGCTATTATAGAACTGCGACGTTATATTTTGGACAGGCTTTTGATTTAAAAAGTAAATCTTGGACCTCAACGGCTCGAAACATGATTCTCAGAATTCCAATACTAGAACGGTTACATCATGCAACAATAAATAGAGAATAAATATGAGCAAGAGAGACATCAAAAAATTAAGAGAATCTCCACTTGAGAGAATTGATTTTTTGGAAATTTAGTACTAACTTGAGCGTCGGAGTCTTTTTTGCAGATCTTCAAGTTTGGTTTCAGCCTCAACTGGACAGACGAGGAACTCACAGCATAACTCATAGGAGGAAGACGATTAAAGAGCTGCCTTCTGTGCTGACAAGCTATACCTCGGAGTCCCACATCAGGCCAGAACATTGGCACCCACCGTGGGGCCAAAGATTTATCTCAGATAACCCCACAACGACCCCTTTTTGTCGTTTTGCAGGACTATGGTTAATGACGTCCTCCTTCTCATCCCACTCATGACGAGCTCGTGGCCATGAACGCAACCCTCCAAGAAGAAGTCAAGAAAATGGCCGATCTCATAGCTGGTAGAGCCAACGGAAGCAAGAATGAGGGAGACAGAAAAGATGCTAACAAAGAAAACGATTATGAAGAAGAGCAGTCACAAACAAATACTACTCTAGATCCAAAACCTTCAAAGCCGACGAGGAACAAGACAAACCCTTTTTCGAAGGAGATAATGGAATTCCAGATGTCGAAAAATTTCACGCTTCCAACAACTTTGAAGCCATATCTTTGGTGACCCAAAAATACATGTTACAAAATTTGATTTTTTAAATCGTACTTCTGACCCAATTTTATGTCTTTTCATCAATCACTTTCCAGCATCCAAGATCTATGTCCATGACTCTGACTACCTCAGCACTATCAACCAGGGCCAGAACAAAAGCCTAAAAGATTACATGACAAGGTTTGCTAACGTGGCAATGAAGATCCCTGATCTCAACTCTGACGTACATCAGCATGCCCTGAAGAGTGGCCTCCGACCTGGAAAGTTCC
The DNA here is from genome assembly GCF_000816755.2 of Arachis ipaensis. NCBI lineage: Eukaryota > Viridiplantae > Streptophyta > Magnoliopsida > Fabales > Fabaceae > Arachis > Arachis ipaensis. Next base: position 24,217,287 of record NC_029789.2, read on the forward strand.
AAGAAACGATTGCCGTCGCAAAGCCCAAAACATTGGCCAAGTTCTGGGACAAGGCAACCGGACAGATAGAGATTGAAGAACTTCGGGAGTCCAAGAGAGCTGAAAGACAAACACCTAGAAGGGATGAGGATAAGCACATAAAGCCAAATCACATGCGAGAACAAAAGAAGCCATTCAAATTGACACTTAAATTTGACTTATATACACATTTCAATACGAAAAGAGAAGACATCATCAAAGAAATCCTTCACGCAAAACTCATAAAATCACCTAGTAAAGCAGGTACCTACCAGGATCAGAAGTACGTGGACAGAAGTAAGCATTGCACGTTCCACCAAAAGTTTGGAATTACTACTGACATGTGTGTGGTCGCCAAGGATCTATTAGAACGACTAGCACAGCAAGGATTATTGGGCAAATATGTAAGCATTCGAATACAAAAATATATCACAAGCCTGACAATAGCAGATCACCAAAACAAAACTCTGGGTACCAACAAAGAGCAATGGCCCACTTCTAGTCAACCACATCCAGTAAGAAAAATAATCAACTACATATCAGGAGGATTCGCATGTAGCGGAAAGACAAGCACAATAAGAAAAGGGAGTTACAGGACCATGCTTACCCTGCATGGAGAGTCAACACCACAACAGCCGATTTCTCCTACTCCTAGTATCACTTTTACAAGTTCGGATTTGCAATCTCAAAGTGTAACCTCGATGACCCCGTGGTGATTTCAGTAACCACCGGAGAAATGACAATCCAAAAAGTCCTCATGGATCTCGAAAGCAGCATTGGCGTGCTTTTTTTATCTACCTTTAAGAAAATGCAGTTAAACGAAAAAGCACTCCAACCCTCATCTGGTGAGCTAGTTGGCTACTCCCGAGAAAGAGTCCCAATAACAGGTTATGTATGGGAGCGGACCACCCTAGGGGAGTATCCTCCCTCAAAGACTTTGGACATTCAATATTTGGTAGTTGACTACATTAGTCCATATAACATTATACTAGGGAGACCCTAAACTCTTTTGGAGCTATTATCTCTATGATTTAATTGTGTGTTAAGTTCTATGTACAGGATGACATTATTGCAACTGTTCATTTTGACTGCAAGGAGGCAAGACAATGCTACAATGTGGGGCTCAAGATCAAACAAACCGGAAGATCAATTCCGATGATCAATTTGGTCTACAATACAAATGACATGCCGAAGATAAATGAGCTAGATCCATGACTAAATGGAGAAGAGTGACCTTCCCTAACTGATGATGAATTGCAAAGCACTAACATCGGTTATGCTTTGAATGCAGAGAAACACAAAAACTGTTGCCCTTCTTCGAGAAAATGCTGACTTATTTGCATGGATTCCACCTGATATGCCGGGAATCAATCTGGACGTGATATGTCATAAGCTCGCCATAGATCCAAGAGCTAGCCCAGTCAAGCAGAAGAAACATAACCTAGGTTGGGAAAAGAGGGAAGCCGCCATCCAAGAGACACAGAAACTATTAAGTGCGGGATTTATACAAGAAATCAGATTTATGTCTTGGCTAGAGAACATGGTCATGGTAAAGAAAAACTTTGGCAAATGGCAAATGTGTGTTGATTTTACAGATATGAATAAAGCCTGTCTGAAAGATTCCTACCCTTTGCCGTGCATTGACAAGCTAGTCGACAACATGTCAAGTTTCAAAGTGCTGAGTTTCATGGATGTCTACTGATAAACCACTATTTTATGGTTTATCTTGTATTGAATTGAGTGGATTTTATCCATTATTCTCACACTTATTCATATAATTCGCATGTTTTACATTTTCCTTCCTAATTTTGTGCTATGATTGAAAACATGCTTCTTTTTCCTTAAATTTGCTAATTTTAATCCTCTCTTATTACCATTTGATGCCGTGATATGTGTGTTAAGTATTTTCAGATTTTATAGGGCAGGAATAGCTTAGAGGATGGAAAGGGAGCATAAAAAAAGTGGAAGTAACACAAGAAATTGAAGTTTTCAGAATCTGGTAGCGACGCGCACGCGTGGATGACGCGTACGTGTGACTGGTGCAGCAGACATACGACACACACGCGTGGCTGACGCCTATGTGTGGCCAGTGCCGAGTTCAAGCAACGCATACGCGTGGGCGACGCCTACGCGTGACAAAGCGTCACGTGCTGCAATTACAGAAAACATTGGGGGCGATTTCTGGGCTGCTTTTGACCCAGTTTTAGGCTCGATTAGAGGCTGCAGAGTGAAGCTGGAAGGCATCATTCATTCACACTTTGATTCACACAATTTTAGGTTTAGATGTAGAATTTTAGAGAGAGAAGCTCTCTCCTTTCTCTAGGTTTTAAGGTTTCTTTTAGTTTTATTTCTTCTAGAATTCAGATTTTCATCTTGCTTTAATTTAGTTTCTCTTCTACATTCTATTATTTTAGCATCTTAGTTTATCTTCTCTTGTTGATTTATTAATTTTTCCAATTTAGATTATGAACTCTTCATATTAGATTCAATTTCCGTTTGATGCAATTTGAGGTATTTCATGTTTATTGCTTCTTTCTTCATTTGTTATTATTGATTCCTTGCAATTGTCGGTTTTAGAGTTTACATTCTCTTATTACTTTTGTTTGCTTTTATTTTGTATCTTCCAAGTGTTTGATAAAATGCTTGGTTGGATTTTAAATTAGAATTTTGTATTCTTAGCTTGGATTAAGTAATTTGGAGACTCTTGAATTGTCAAAGTCTCTTGTTGGTTGGTGATTGAAAGTTGCTAGTTGGTTTGAGCTTCACTAACTCTAGTCTTGGATTAGGACATGTGAACTCAAGTTGATTTGCTCACTTGACTTTCCTTCAATTGTTAGAGGTTAACTAAGTGAAAGCAATTTGCAATTACCATTACAATCGACAATGATAATGAGGATATGAATTCCGATTCTCAACCCTTGCTCGGACTTTTCTTAGTTATTAGTTTATTTTCTCGTCATTTTACTTTCTTGTTTCTTATTACAAAACCCAAAAATATACTATTTCATAACCAATAATAAACACACTTCCCTGCAATTTCTTGAGAGACGTCCTGAGGTTGAATACTTCGGTTAATTTTATTGGGTTTGTATTTTTGACAAACAATTTAAACATTGACTGAGGTTTAATTGTTGGTTTAGAACTATACTTGCAACGCGATATTTTTGTGAAAATCTTTACCGACATTTTTCCTCCGTCAAATTTTTTGCGCCGTTGCCGGGAAATTACAAATGTGTGTGTTATTATTGGTTATTGTGAATATTGTGAATATGTTTGCCTTTTGTTTCTTTGTTAGTTGTTTATAGTTTTAGGAGTTTATTTTCATTATTTCTTGTTAGTTTTTGTTTTTATTTTCTCTTGTTACTATGAATTCTCACCCCTTTGGCTATGAGTGTGGTTACAATTATGTTGTAGGAAGTAGAGATTACAATGAAGGCCTGCATCAAGGATGGGACAATCAAAGATGGGAGGAGTCACAAGGATTTGATCAACCCTCTTGGCAACAACCTCCTCCAATGTACTATGAGCAACAACCATTCTATGATGCATACCAAGACAATGGTTATGGTGGATCTCCTCGTGACTACCAATAACCACCACCATATGCCTATGAACCCCCTCTTTAACATAGCTTTGAACGACTATACTCACAAGCCCCCTACGACCAAACACCTTCATATGACTCTAATCCTTATCCACCATACCAACCACCTTATGAGCCAAATGAACCATACATAGAGCCACCCCAACTCCAACACAGCTACTCCCAAGAACCACCACCTCAATATACACCACCTCTAATGTATGAAAATTTTCAACCACAATATAAATTTTCTTTTCCACCACAACCCTCCATAGGAGCATGTCCATATCCATCAATCCAAGAGCACTATGATCCTACTTATGATAGCCAAGTGGAACAAGAGCCAATGGACCGTCTCAAGGAAGCAATGGATCAACTTCACGCAACCATCCGTCAAAAGTTCGACCCATGGGACTCATGCAACAAACAAAGCATTTTCCACGGATGAATGTGTTTTGCAACAAGTAGAAAAGATGGAGTGTTGAACCGCCACATCCTTATCATGATGAACCACCCTCTTATCATGAACCTTTCCTCCCAAGCAATGCACCCTCATATCCACTCCAATCTCCAATGAATGACACTCTTGGTGTTCTTCTTCAAAGGCAAAGAGAGATGCAAAAGATGACACTAGAGTTTATAGCTACCTTGACTGAGGTAGTAGATAATTTAGCTTCACTGCGCTTCAACACTCAAAGTACCCCTATGGCCGCTTGTGGAGAATCTAATGAAGAGCATAGCATGAAGGAGAGATTAGGAACTCCGGTGGAAAGTGAGGAATGTGACTTTATATTGGAACAATTGGAGGAAGATGTAATTGTTGAAGAGGAAGAAGTGGTCGAAGACTTAGGAGATGCTGAACCTCCATGGGAATTTAGAGTTGCAGAGTATTTCTCTAAGAAGCTTGAATTTAATGTTGAGGAGGGTATTGCACAACCTCCAAGGCATGTTCCCTATGAAGAATTGGATGGAATAGATCAAAAGGTAAGTTCCCTTAGTAATGATGATCATAAATCAAGCCCTCCTAGTAATAAATCTATATCCACAAGTGAAATCCTTGAGTTAGAAGAGCCTTCTCCCAATGACATTGAAAGCAACATTAAGGTAGATTTCTCTCAACCTCATATTTATGATTTGAGTGATGGAGAAGAGTTGGATGAATTCGGTGAGGAAGAGCTTCAAAGTGAAGAATCTTTTCAAAAGGTGGAAGTCCGTCGGCAAGGTTGGACGGGAGTTGAATATGCTTTGTCAAGATCATTGGAGACTTCTCCACCTAGGTTGCCGTCTACTCCTTCATTTGAGTGGGTAAAACTTATCTCTCTTAGCTTTATTGCCCCACTTGAGTATGGTATTCTTGAAACGGATGGCCAACTTAAGAGGCTTTGTGGAATGAACCGTAAGAGAAGGATGTTTAGTGGTTGGAGTTGCAAATCAAGACTCATCAAGGTTGAGCTTTCAAGAGCTAGATGCAAGGGTTGGACTAGTGATCAATTGGTTGGATCTAAAAGAAGAGTTTGGTACTTTATTGAGAATTCGGATTGCTTGCCACCCGGTTGGAACAATGATGATCCATTTAAAGACTGGTGTAGAAACAAGATTTGGGATCCCGGCATACAAGAGGATCAACTTTGGGAGCTCAAAGCTTGTGAAGAACTTCATCAAAGCTTGGTGAATTCACTTGGAAATGGTGGAGCTTATTGGAAGTCTAAGCGTTGGTGGAAGTTTCAAGATGAGTTCAAGCACAAACCACCATGATAAGAGCTCACCAAATGTCCAACTTAAGGACTTAAACTAAAAGTGCTAGGTGGGAGACACCCCATCATGTTTAATTATTCCTATTTTCCCTTTTACTTATATTGATAATAGGTTAAATTTTCATTTTTAGTTATGTTTTTAGTTAGTTTAAATTATGGTTTCACTTGTTTAATAATGTTGGGCATTACTTTGATAGCTTGTTAGTTACTAAAAAAAAGGGGGGCTGTCACGCGTACGCGTGACCGACGCTTACGCGTCAACGCCCGAAATTGGGTTCGTGCCCAAACCGTGCTGGAACGGCACAACTGCGCGGCCTGGACAGAGAGTTGTACCAAGACCACACTGGTGGGGTACTAGGCGCATAGCCAACCCCACGTGTACACGTCACCCATCAATTTTTTCCTACCCATGCGTAAGCGTGATCGACGCGCACACGTCGCCTAGTTGATGCTGCCACCCAGTACTGATTCCAGAGAGTTGTGCTGGAACCATGCAGAACTTGTGTGCTGGGCACTATTTATGCCCACGCGTACGTCACTTCACTTTTCTTCATTCCAAGCGTACACGTGGAGGACACTTACGCGTCGCTGCCCTTTTCTACTTTTCGCGCACATGTGTGGCCCATGCGTGCGCGTCACCTCCGCATCGCATCTGCCCTGCTTCTTCTCTCTCTCCTTTCTTCTTTACTTCTTTCTTTCTTCTTTCTTCTTCTTCTTTCTTCCCTTCCCCCATTTCTTTTCTTTCCTTCCACTCTCTCCTTCTCACTTCCCTCCTTTATTTCTCACTCACCTTTCTTTATTTTTCTTTCTCCCTCTTTTTAAAATTTTACTTCTCATTTTTCTCATCTCTCATTTTCTTTTGTTTATTGCCGTTGCATACTTTCAATCATTACATTTTAATTTTGTACTTGTTTTCATGTCCTTTTCTAAATTTGCTATTTTTTCATTGGTGTTGAATTTTCTTACTCAACTGTTGCATATTTCTTCCATTATTTTGGTGCTTAGTGACTTATTTTATATTATTGGGTGAATTATTTATAGGTCAATGCTAATCTTTTATGACACTTGTATTCCTTGTGCATTGATATAACCTTATATTGTCTTTCATGACCCACTCTCTCTCCCTCATTGTTGCAATTCTTGCACTATTAATATGCCATTTATCTATATTGTTTTCTCACTTGTATGTTGTAGCTACCATGTAGTTGAGAACCTCATTATTGTTTGGCATTAGCCCACCCATATTTTATTTGTTTGCATATCTTGTTTGTGGGTTATTCTTCTTACTTTTTCTCTTCTTTCAGAATGGCCACCAAGAAGGGAAACGGAAAACTTCTAAATGGGGCGACAAACAAGTCCCTCCGCACAATCTTTGGAGACAGCATATTAGTTGTAGCAACCCGTCCACTTGCACATCTTTGCAGGTACCGAGGACGGTGTAATCTTTAAGTGTGGGGAGATCAGTCGATACCAACTTCCGTGGGTTAGTTACTTTCTTTTCAACACCAATGTTTAGTTTTCTTTGTTACTGAGTTGTTGCATTGCATGATAGATTGCATGGTCAGTTAGTTGCTTGCATTTAGCTACTACTTGGTTGAAGTAATATTTTCTTTTTCAAGAAACTTTCTAGAGTATTTCATTAATTTGAATTAAAATTTTTGTCAAACTTGCTTGAAGAAATTTAATTTGGAACATGATTTTAGAGCTATAACACACAACCTTGTGAGATTTTGAGCCTAACTGATTGGTTGTATCTTATCAACCAATATATTTTGTTTCGGTGTGTGTTGTTCTCTTTAAAATTGTGATCTTTGTCTTGCTTGATTCTATGTTCCATTGTTTGATGTATGCATGCACTTACGTGATTGAGGCCCTTGTTTCACCAAGCTTACATATCCATATGGCCTTACCCTTTAATTATCCTTTGCAAACCAATGTTGAGCCTATTTTACCCCATTTGTTCTTTACTTTAGCACATCATTAACTCTAAGCAGAAAACAATAATGTCCTTAATTTGAATCCTTGGTTAGCTTAGACTAGTTAGAGTGTTCATGATTTAAGTGTGGAAAAATTGGGTTTGGAAACATTTGGTTTGGGAATTGGGTATTGTATATTTTTGTGAAAATGTGAAAAAGATAGTTGAGCACATATTCTTGCATTCAATACCTTAATCATATGCATTGAAAAAAATAAAAAAAATAAAAAGAAAAAAAAAAGAGAAAAAGAAAAGAAAAAAAAAGAGCAATAAAAAGGGGACAAAATTCCCCAAAGTAAATGAGGGTAGCAATGCATATGTATTGTACTCAAATTTGGGATGCATGAAAATGTGGAAAACATAGTTAATGGGTAGTTAGATTTTATATTCTGATTACATGATTGTCTTAAGTTAGGTGGGAAGTTTGGGTTAATCAAGGATTCATATTTTTATCCACTTGACCAAATACAATCCTACCTTGACCCTAACCCCATTACAACCCTTGAAAAAACCTCTTGATATGTGTATTCGTGCATTAAATTTTTGTAGATTGGTAGAAGAAGAGTAAGTCTTAGAATGCAAGATTAGTAGAGAATTGAGAGAATCAAACATTAAACACTTGAGGATTCGAGTGTATACACTTCCAGTGAGGGTTCGATGCTCGATTCTTTGTTCTCGACTTTCACGAGCTTTCTTCTTGCAAGTTTATTTGTGCTTCATTTTATGATTTGAATTAGTGGAATCCAGTTCGTATTTGTTCTTGGAGAATTTGATTTACTTTTAATCAAGTAGGTAGTAGCATTTTCACATGTAGTTGCATTCACATAGATAGGTTGCATTTAATAAGTCCTACCATCCCTCTTCACTCTTTTGGTTCTCTTGAGCTTAGCATGAGGACATGCTAATGTTTAAGTGTGGGAAGATTGATAAACCACTATTTTATGGTTTATCTTGTATTGAATTGAGTGGATTTTATCCATTATTCTCACACTTATTCATATAATTCGCATGTTTTACATTTTCCTTCCTAATTTTGTGCTATGATTGAAAACATGCTTCTTTGGCCTTAAATTTGCTAATTTTAATCCTCTCTTATTACTATTTGATATCGTGATATGTGTGTTAAGTGTTTTCAGATTTCATAGGGCAGGAATGGCTTAGAGGATGGAAAGGGAGCATGCAAAAGTGGAAGGAACACAAGAAATTGAAGTTTTCAGAATCTGGTAGCGACGCACACGCGTGAACGACGCGTACGCGTGACTGGTGCAGCAGACATACGACGCACATGCGTGGCTGACGCCTTCGCGTGGCCAGTGCCGATTCAAGCGACGCGTACACGTGGGCGACGCGTACGTGTGACAGAGCGTCACGTGCTACAATTATAGAAAATACTGGGGGCGATTTCTGGGCTGCTATTGACCCAGTTTCAGGCCCGAAAATACTAATTAGAGGCTGCAAAGTGAAGCCGGAAGGCATCATTCATTCACACTTTGATTCACACAATTTTAGGTTTAGATGTAGAATTCTAGAGAGAGAGGAGACCTCTCTCTAGGTTTTAGGGTTTCTTTTAGTTTTATTTCTTCTAGAATTCAAATTTTCATCTTACTTTAATTTAGTTTTTCTTCTACATTCTATTATTCTAGCATCTAAGTTTATCTTCTTTTGTTGATTTCTTAATTTTTCCAATTTAGATTATGAACTCTTCATTTTAGATTCAATTTCCTTTTAATGCAATTTGAGGTATTTCATGTTTATTGCTTCTTTCTTCATTTGTTATTATTGATTCCTTATAATTGTCGGTTTTAGATTTTACATTCTCTTATTACTTTCCTATGCTTTTATTTTGTGTCTTCCAAGTGTTTGATAAAATGCTTGGTTGGATTTTAAATTAGAATTTTGTATTCTTAGCTTGGATTGAGTAATTTGGAGACTCTTGAATTGTCAAAGTCTCTTGTTGGTTGGTGATTGAAAGTTGCTAGTTGGTTTGAGCTTCACTAACTCTAGTCTTGGATTAGGACTTGTGAACTCAAGTTGATTTGCTCACTTGACTTTCCTTCAATTGTTAGAGGTTAACTAAGTGAGAGCAATTTGCAATTACCATTACAATTGACAATGATAATGAGGATAGGAATTCTGATTCTCAATCCTTGCTCGGAATTTTCTTAGTTATTAGTTTATTTCCTCTCATTTTACTTTCTTGTTTCTTATTACAAAACCAAAAAATATATTGTTTCATAACCAATAATAAACACAGTTCCCTACAATTCCTTGGGAGACGACTAGAGGTTGAATACTTCGGTTAATTTTATTGGGTTTGTATTTGTGACAAATAATTTAAACATTGACTGAGGTTTAATTGTCGGTTTAGAACTATACTTGCAACGCGATATTTTTTTAAAAATCTTTATCGACATTTTTTCTCTGTCACCTACTCAGGCTATAACCAAATAGTTATGCACCCCGCGGACGAAGACAAAACTGCATTTATAATTGACTAGTTAAATTTTTATTATAAAATAATCCCTTTTGGTCTCAAGAATGCAGGTGCAACCTATCAGAGACTGATGGACAAAGTTTTTCAACAATAGATCAGCAAGAACATGGAAGTGTACATAGATGACATGGTGGTCAAATTAACGTTGGAAGAAAAATATCAAGCCGACCTCTTGGAAGTTTTTGAACAACTGAAAAAACATAACATGTGATTAAACCCCAAAAAATGTGCCTTTGGAGTACAAGGTGGAAAATTTCTCGGTTTCATGCTAATATATCGTGGAATAGAAGCAAATATAGAAAAATGTCAAGCCATAATACAAATAAAGTCGCCTATAATGGTCAAGGAGGTGCAACAACTAACAAGAAGATTGGAAGCCCTATCACGTTTCCTACCAACATCGACGGCAAGATCATATCATATCTTCAACAGTTTAAAGAAGTCCAAGAACTTTATATGGTCGGACATATGTGAACAAGCCTTTGCCGAATTTAAAGAACACCTCGCCTCCCCACCTGTATTACATAAGCCAATACAAGGTAAGCCTTTATACTTATATCTGTCAGTATCTACTTATGCAATTTCTTCCGTGCTTGTCATAGAAACAGGCAAAGAGCAACATCTAGTGTACTTTGTCAGCAAAGTCTTACAGAATGCAGAAACGCGATACCCGGACATTGAAAATTGGCATATTACTTAATCATTATAGCAAGGTGTCTTTGTCACTATTTTCAGAGCCATGAAATCATAGTTCGGACTCATCAACTATTACGACAAGTGCTAGCACGGTCTGACCTGGCAGGGAACTAATCAAATGGTCAATCGAATTGTCCGAGTATGATATCTCATACCAAGCCCGAGGCTCATTGAAATCCCAGGTCCTCGCCGATTTTGTTTCAGAATTTACTGTAATAGACATACTTTATCCTAATTAGGAGTTGTACATCGATGGAGCCTCCAACGAGGACGCCAGCGGAGCCAGGATCATCCTTAAGGACAACTCAGGAGTGTCAACTGAACAATTGATAAAATATTCCTTCCCAACAAGCGATAACCAAACCGAATATGAGGCTTTGTTGGCTGGACTACGCCTAGCTAAAGAAGTTAATATCAAACATGTGAAGGTCTACTGTGACTCATTGCTAGTAGTCCAACAGATAAATGAAAACTTCCAGGTACGAGACCCTTTGCTAGATAAATACTTATATAAAGCAAAAAAATTTAATACAATAGTTTAAACATTTCCAAATAATACATATACCTAATGAAGAAAGTCAGAGAGCAGATATTTTGTCTAAATTGGACACTTCAAGAAAAACAAATATCGCGCTGACATTATCTCAACTAATATTGAAGGAACCGAGTATATATGGTATGTTTATTTTGAGTTTGTCACATGAAGAGGAATGGAGAGCACCATATATCATTTACTTAAGAAACGGGAGCATACCACCATTAGAGGGAAACCCGAAACTTTTCCGAAAAAAGGCAAGCCTCTTTACCCTAATTGGTGACGACTTATACAAAAAGGGGTTCTCTAGGCCACTTTCAAAATGCCTCGGGGATGAGGATGCCAACTTAGCAATATTAGAAGTACATGAAGGCATCTATGGCACACATATGGGAGGATGAAGTCTGGCTGCAAAGATCTTACGAGCAGGATACTACTGACACTCCCTGAAAAAGGATTGCATGGAAAAAGTCAAATGCTGCGACAATTGTCCAAAATGCGCATTAGCAATTCATAATCCAGCCGAGCTATTACATACTATAGAAATTGGATAGCCTTTTCACAAATGGGGGCTTGATATCCTCGGACCATTTTCTGTTTCAAAAGGGCGGGTAAAATTCTTACTAGTTTTAATCGAATATTTTACAAAGTGGATAGAGGCACAACCGCTTGCCAAAATCACCTCAGACAAGGTAAAATCTTTCATTCAGAAATCCATTATATGTAGATATGGAATACCCGTGGATATCGTTTCTGATAATGGTAGGCAATTCATTGACAAAAAGATAGCATCTTTCCTACAAAATTTAAACATAAACCATCATTCTCATCGATAGAGCATCCACAAACTAACAGGCTCACCGAAGCTGCTAACAAGGTTATTTTGCAGTCACTAAAAAAGAAGCTCACAATAGCCAAAGGACTCTGGGCCGAGTTAATACCTGAAATACTTTGGGGATATAACACAACACCCCCATTTAGTTGAGATCTCCCAAGGGCTATTGCAAACCGACAATTTCAATAATAACATTAACGA
>NC_029789.2:24229520-24238248 GCF_000816755.2 Arachis ipaensis
CTTGACATATTAGATGAAAATCACAATAATGCCAAAGTTTGACAAGCAGCAATGCAGATCGTTATTCAACGCAAGTATAATAAAAAGGTGAAACCTCAGAGACTATATCAAGGAGACCTCGTCTTACGAAGGCTTGAAGATGTCAGAAAATCCCCTAGACAAGGAAAACTAGCCACAAACTGGGAAGGAACTTTCAGAAAGTCAAAAGTACACGAACAATGAGCATATTCTCTACAAACTCTAGAAGGAACCGAACTGCCAAACACTTGGAATATATCATCATTACAAACATATCATAGCTAGTCAATTATAACAAGTGAAGGGGGCGATACTCTTTTTCCTACCACCGAAGTTTTTCCCACATTGGGTTTTACTCAGAGAGGTTTTAACGAGGATGACCACTTCACATTATGTACAAACAAAATATCAAATAAACATCACAAATTGCATGTTTATCCCTCTATGTCTACTTTACATGCACAAAATTCAGATAAATTTTTATATATAATATATTATCCATCAAAGTTCATATGAAAATATCAGAAAACGAAACAAGGTTAATTACATCCAAATGTCAAATGTTTAGCAAAAAGCATACCAAAAAACTACCAAAGTTCAGATCACAAAATGAAATACAAATTAAGGCATTATCAGCCTTTTTTATCGGCCACGGCCGCTTTTTCATCTTCAATCTCGTCAGCTTTGTCATCCACAAGTTTTCCACTAACAACAATCTTGGTGACATCTAGTTTAGCAACCTCAAAATCAGGTGAAAAAACGACCACTTAGCTCACACAACGGTCAAAACCCGCGGCAAATATCTCCATAACTTCAGTTTCAAGCTCATGAACACGATAGGTCATCTTCCTTTTATCAGCATCTGCCTCTTTAATTTCCCTTGCAAGGTGCGGATTTGATTTCGCAGAGTTTCCACCTCTTCTTCCTTATCCTTCATTTTTTTTAGTCACATATGCAATCATTGTATCCCTCCCCTTTAAAGATTTCTCCAATTCCAAAACCTTTTCAATTTCTTTCTTCTCTTCCACTCCCAGCAGCTCAGTTGTACAATCTATACACAATATTCTTGCGGTAATTACCTACACGAAATAACCAATGATAAGACTGCAACCATACAAAACACCAAATGTATACAAATATTATTTTACCTGAAACAATTGCACGACAGTTTCTTTTCCTAAATTCTTTAGCAAATGAACATCACTTGGATACTGAGTAACTTTCTCAGCTAATTCTAAACAAGGAAATTGATCACTCCACACAGATCTCGGATCGGCACCACGAACAAACGCATGCAATCGCATTTATTTCGGTCTTTCATACTGAACACGTGAGCCAAGATTAACATCGGCATCAGATAAGACCTCCAATGACTTTTCTGATCCAACCCTTTCCTTTTACCACTTTATGGGTGCGCACTGAACTGAGCCGCCTAAGGGATAATAGTCTTCTTAGAACCATCTTTCTCATTTTTCTTCCTTGAATCCAAGAAGGACCTCATGCAGGCTGAAGACAAGCTCAGCACTTTGCCACCTAAAAGAAAAAGAAATACCTTAATAACACTCTTAAAATGCGAAAGGTGTCCAAACTTCAAACACATTACCTATGTATCTAGGCAAAAGTAAATTTATCAGACTCATCTTTTAATATTTCAGGAATCGAAAGCAAATTCCTAGGCAAAAAACAATCAATAAGGTAATCTAAAATGAACTTCTCATCATCAGTCCTACTCATAGCTTCTAAATTCTGCATAGGTTTTGGACACCAGTATAGTGGAAAATTTTTCGCCAGTTCATCATATAAGTAAAAAGGGTATTCGGTCTCTTTAGAACGAACTTTCATAAACATCTCTTTAAAGTTTTTAAAAGAGAATTTGTATAATACGAAAAGGGAATGGCCAGGGTAATTACTGAGGTTTATCCATAGACCTTTCTGCACCCCTTTCGATTGAAATAAAGAGAAAAAAGTTAAGAGAAGGGACAGACTTCAAGAAAATCCATAAGGCATTCAAAGGCTCAGAGAAAATCCCAAGAATTAGGATGCAACTGCGACAGAGCACAATTCAACTGAGTTAACACTTTGAACTCAAAATCAGTAAAAGGAAACTTACATGAAATCAGTCAACCCACGACTGTAAAAGTAAAAATATGTCCAATCCCCCTTTCTTTTTCGCACACCCTTTCCTCACCATTATAGGGAAGAAATTCAATCCCAGTGTGACTACCCTCCCTCACCCAGTTAGACCCATTCAGAATAGTTAAGACTCTGTATTCTGGAACAGTGATTCACGACACTTCATGTCTGCATGAACCCAGTGGTACCAATATTCTTTAACCTAAAAAACTTTGTCTTTTCTCATCAAACAACAAGCAAGCACGAAGTGAAAAAGTAAGAAAAATTTACATCCTTTGGATGTCATTTTTCTTGATAAATTAGAAGGAACAAAGAGGTGGTGAATTTTTCTAAAAAAAAAAACACAATGAAAGAAAAAAATTAAAAAGACCCAATTAAGGCCACTACCACACGATAAGAGACACACAATCTCTAACTTTTAAAAAGTTTTAAACCCCAAACTTGACAAAATGCCACATCCGCAACTTAAGCTTGGGGTATAGGAGGACGCAAGCCGAAGTATAACATCGGCATTTTAAGTATAAGATCAACTAGCTTACAAAGCATCTATAGCAAGTCAAGCTTGGGGGCTCTGGTCCGTCTTTGCTATTTCGGAACCGTGACGTTATACTTTGGAACAGGCTTTTGATTTAAAAAGTAAATCCCAGATGGCTCAAAACACAATTCTCGGAACTCCAAGACTAGAACGGTTACATTATGCAACAATAAATTGAGAACAAATATGAGCAAGAGAGGCAAAAAAAATTAAGAGATATCCCACTTAAGAGATTTGATTTTTCGAAAATTTTGTACTGACTTGAACGTCGGAGTCCTTTTTGCATGTCTCCAACTTTGATTTTAGCCTCAACTGGACAGACGAGGAACTCACAACATAACTCATAGGAGGAAGACGATTAAAGAGCTGCCTTCTGTGTTGACGAGCTATATCTCGGAGTCCCACATCAGGCTAGAACATTATTAATTAAGAAGTTTATAACTTTTAAATTCTTTTTTGATGTAAATTTTATAGGTTTCTTTTAGTATATATTATGAGCAGTAAAGGTTAAATTTAAATCTAGAAGAGTTGTTTTACTACTTCCAAACTTGATTACTTTTTTCTTGTGCAATTTTACCAAATTATATTCAATCTTTATTATTTTATTTTTCATGGTGATAGAAGAAAATTTATATATTTAATTGTCGTATATTAGAGCTCTATTTAAGGATTAAATTGTTGTTTACATAAGTCGAGATTTAAATTTTTAATATTAATAAATTAACTACTAAATCAATTTAAGTTAGTTATTGGTTAGTGAGATTTGTTTGGTTGGATTTAGAATACTATTACCGAGACTAGATAAATATTTAAAGCCCATTTCTTAGTGGGTCAAGCGTGCGTGACCAGGAAAGTTTAGCTCCAAGAAAAAATAAAAAAATGATTGGAAGTCAAAATAGAACAACTCTTTTTTGGGTTATGCTAGGTAAAAGGTAAAATTATCCTTAATCATTTTTAAAGAATTGACAAATTAATCATTTATTTTTCTAAAAAATAGTCTGATTGAAAGATCAACATCGTAAATGTTTTTGTTAAAGACTAATTTATTCAAAGATAATTATTCGCACATTAATTTAGGTATAAGTCAAAATTATATGATCAAAGTGATACAAAACATTCTGGTATAGTAAAAAAAAATATTTTGTCAATTAAGAATACACTTATCATAAAAATATGACGTAAAATAAGATATTAGAAAAAATATAACATATCTCAAGACGAGTGTTCTATCTAGGTATTAATAATATATATCTTTTGAAAAAATATGATATATTTTATAGCTCAATTATATCAAAAATACAGTTAAAAACATTATTGAAAGATAACAGTGATTCAAAAGCACATTTTGAATCAATTACTAAAGTAGAGTGTTGATTAACATAAAGGATAATCAATCATTAATACCATATGAATTTTCTGTGGTTATTATTATAAAACATGCAAGCCTAATTTGAAGCTAAGTTGACTGATGATGATGATGATGAATATGTCAACAAACTCAAAAGATATATAGATTGGTGTATAGTTTGTTATTTGTTAATTCTATTTCTATCTTACTATCTACCATCTTGTTCTCACTATAATAATAATAATAATAATAATAAGAAAAATGAGAGATTTCATTAATTTTTTGTACAAACCACTTTAACTAGAAATATATGTATATTGTTCTTAGAAGTAGAAATATTTAGGCAGATTAAAGTAGAATCAAATTAGACATACTTTAATTTAGTTATTTATGAATTCTATTTACCTCATTAATCTGCTACCATCTTAGCCAGCTAGTTTTTTTTATCATATTCATAATAAAATACAACATATATATGTCTCTATATAGCTAGTAGGTGTGTGTATTTAGGGAATAATGAAACACACATAGAGACCTAGCAGCTTAATTGGTTAACTTTACACAATGCTAGCTAGTAGGTGCGTGTATTAGGGAATAATGAAACATGCATAGAAATCTACCAGCTTAATTGGTTAACTTTACACAATGCTAATATAATAATCAAGTCAATTAATTTCTAAACAAAAGTGTATTATAATTTTCCATATCTGATAATTAAAGTGACAAAGCCTAACTATTTTATTGATTCATCATATCACAACAATAAGAGGGGTTTTCTTCTATAATGCTATCTGAAACAATTATATTCATTTCAATCGCATGATTGAAATTATTATTTGTGTTTTATGAGCAGAACACAATAGCCTAACCACACGTAGATACCAATATTACATACATACTCCTTCAACTAATAACTAACAGAAGATGTTTAAGTATGCTCATATCCTTCTTGAAATATGATATTCTAATAACTTTAACTATTTATATATAATAATACAAAAAATACAAGGTCTAGATTTAGCGAATGAAAGCCATTTTTTTTCTTTTCTTTAACAAATTTTGTGTGATTGAAGTTGTCAGCTTATCCTCGTAGACAAATTTTAAAAGCTATTTTTTCCAGCCGTCATATGTGATATGTCTTCTTGATCTCCATTAAATGGTGTTATTTTTTTTTCTTTTTTCTTTTTTGTATTAAAAGCTATTCCTCCTCCTCCTCCACCTCCTCCTTCTCCTGCTAATTAACTCCATATAATCTGCTATTCAAGAGTCCACAGTTCCACATAAAAGGTATTGTAAAGTAGAAATTCCAGACTTAAGACAAATTTGGAAACCATTTAAAAGAGCAATACCTGAAATGGGTAGTTGAGTATCCTCTGAAGACAACTTGAGTTTGGTTGGCATCAATATTTTTATCGACCCATCTAGCCCAAGTCGTCAAAGCCCTTCTAAATGCATCCAAAACCTTGAGTCTTGGGTATACATGGTTGCCTTCTTGATAGTAGTCTTCTCTGTGAGTTAAGAGAACACAGATTAATATCTCAAATGGGAAAGCAATCTCACATTACAAAAGCACAAACTATGATAATTTCATATGGGAAACATGAATTACGTAGATCATGTTATTCATCTTTGCTTCTGAGCACCGACCAAACTCACCCCCTTAAATGTTTTTTCATGCGTCCACCAGTGGCCAGTATTGAAGACAATGATATCAGCATCATGATATACAGTAGTTGTCTGGTCCATCAAATCCAATCTTAATGTCTCAAATGATCCATTTATGCCTTTGAAACATTGACTCTCGAACAATGAATGGTGGACTAACAAAATCTACTGAGCAATTATAATCCTATCAACACAAGAAAGTTTTCGATGAGATAATACCATTACAAGATATCTGCATCACAGAATCTTATATATGTTCCGAAAACTTGCCTCAAATCTAAAAGCATAAACACCTTTCTTCTTAAATTCATGTCTTCCAGAAATTTCAAAAACACGTTTCTTGTCCTTGACACTTTGACGTAGTATACACACCATCGACTCCCACATGTTCCTGTTCAGTGAATCTCCCACAAAAACTAGCCTCTGACATTGCAGCCTCTCCAGAAAATCAGTTGCATTCAAACTGAAAGATCACGTCAGTAATTAATAAACATACAACAAAAGCATTTGGATATTAATTTAAGATGACTGGCACTAGTCTGCTTATAACTAAAATTGATAGTAAACCAAAACTGCGATTAAAACATATGGAACTATATCATGAGAGATCCACTATTTTACCCCAGTTAGTTGTAGACTCTGGTTGCAGAGTATTTACCAGTGGATCCCATAATTCTCTACCTTTTAAGTCAATAGAATCAAGACTTTACTGAACATTGTTAATACTCCATAATCCATATGAGAGTGTTAAGGGAACAACTCACCTCTAAATGGTAAGTAGTGCACTGGCATTTACATTTTACCCAGAAATTGAGCTAACTAAAGGAAATTATATAGGTCGTATTAAAATTTCATAGAAGTAAACTAGCATTTCGGTACTTGTAAATATAACTAAGCTGTAACTAATCCCTTCATAGAAAACAAAATAATATTGCTAATTTAGGAATCTCTTGTCGGTGGTAATGTGAATGACTCGTAATTTAAGATCTGGATCAGACACATAACTTTAATCAGGAATCGGTTTTCCATGGATGGAACCATTTTACTGAGTTTGACAGAAACAGTAACCCTTTTCCCTTTCATCATGTACATCTAAGCCACCCCTTTATTTCCCTCTTTTAGTCCTTCTCCATTCTACTCCGTTTTCTAAACCTTCATACATCTAATTTTTCAGCAATACCAAGTTGCAGTTTAATATTTGGGTTCACTCATTAATTTAATATAATTACTACAATTACTATTAATAGACAACTTGCATTTTTCTAATAATAACAATAAAAATAACAATATTTCGCACATGTTACTGAAAAAACCACAGAAAAGAACAATCATACCTTGAAATGTCGCATTTATGTGGCTGCCATTTCCATTTCACATAATCACTATCAGGTCTTCCATTAAGGTGGCAATCAAAATCCCTATCGATGAGTGGACATGAACCTAAGGGGTAATATGGCTTTGAATCATCCCTTATCCACATACCATCATAGATATCACAATTCTGATCATTTAAACTAAAACGACCCTCCATCTTCACATCTTGTGAAGAAGAACCACCAGCATCAATAACCACAGTTACATTATCGTTATTATTATTGTTACTATTATTATTATTAACAGAAGTCACGTTTGATTCACCAGAAGAAGAAACAGTTGCATTCGCAGCAAAGTCCACATCTTTGACAACCCTATTATCAGGGAAGTTCCCAATCTCAGTGACCAATGTAACGTTCTCACCGTTGGATTTCAGCGGAAACTGTTGCACTTCACTACTATTAAGCGTTGCATTCTCACCACCGACGGTGAAATTCGCAAACCGTGTGTTCTTGTTCAAACCCTGACTTGAAGCATTCACTCCGCGAGTTTTTTCAATTCGTTCTTCATCCTTCTGCGGAGAACTTTGACACTTCACGTCTGCATGAATCCAGTGGTACCAATATTCTTTAACCTCAACAACTTTGTCTTTTCTCATCAAACAACAAGCAAGCACGAAGTGAAAAAGTAAGAAAAAATTACGAACCTTTGGATGTCATTTTTCTTGATAAATTAGAAGGAACAGAGAAGTGGTGATTTTTCCTAAAAAAATAATGAAAGAAAAAAAATTAAAAAGACCCAACTAAGGCCGCTACCACACGATAAGAGATACACAATCTCAAACCTTTATAAAGTTTTAAATCCCAAACTTGACAAAATGCCACATCCTCAACTTAAGCTTGAGGCCTAGGAAGACACAAGTCGAAGTATAATATCGGCATTTTAAGTATAAGATCAACTTACTTGCAAAGCATTTTATAGCAAGTTAAAGCTTGGGGCTCTGGTCTGTCTTTGCTATTTCGAAACTGTGACGTTATACTTGGAAACAGACTTTTGATTTAAAAAGTAAATCCCAGATCTCAACGGCTCAAAACACAATCTTCGAAACTCTAAGACTAGAATGGCTACATCATGCAACAATAAATAGAGAATAAATATGAGCAAGAAAGGCATCAAAAAATTAAGAGACATCCCAATTTGAGAGATTTGATTTTTCAGAAATTTTGTATTGACTTGAACGTTGGAGTCTTTTTTTTACAGGTCTCCAACTTCGATTTTAGCCTCAACCGGACAGACAAAGAATTCACAACATAACTCATAGAAGGAAGACAATTAAAGAGCTGCCTTCTGTACTGACGAGCTATATCTCGGAGTCCCACATCAGGTCAGAATATTATTAATTAAGAAGTTTATAATTTTCAAATTCTTCTTTGGATGTAAATTTCATAGGTTTCTTTTGGGTTATACTAGGTAATCCATAATTTTTTTGAACAACATGAACAATCATCAATCAAATCAAAATGTACTACACTTCCTATATATCTTGTTCACGTTGTTTAGTATTTTCATTGTTTACTTATATTTTTTTTTATAGTCAAAACAAAAGTATAACCCCTAAAATTTTAAAGAGCCCATTGGAGGTTGCGCGGTAACCCGAAATTCAAGGTAAGAAGCAGGACAAGACACACAAACTGACACTTGGCTCAATAAGAGAC
>NC_029789.2:24238290-24239666 GCF_000816755.2 Arachis ipaensis
ATGCATGCATGCACGCACGCATGCAACGATTGCAACTTGCAATCTGCGGTTACATGGTGAAGCGAAACAAACCACCTAAAGCAATGTCATTGAACGATGCTGAGAGCTTATGATTCATGTATGACATGTGATCAGAGGATATTGTTGTTGTTGTTTATGCCTATGTTTATTGATCTGGGGAAAGCAATTTAATTTGTCATCATCAGTTTCTGACACCATTTTCAATTTCAATGTTCTTTGATTGTTAATGACTACGGGGGTTCTGTATTTTGTTGCCATTTCTGAGTATCATCCAAAAGTTGAGATCTCTTTGAGATGGCTATCCACGACCATTCTTCCAACGTGACACCATCTTCGTTCTCTGATTCTTCAAACTTTTCTTCGCCGCCATCCCCTCATGCCTCCGACTCCTTCCGTAGATCACTCAAGAAAAAGTCCGATTCAAATTCATCGTCTGACGATCCATCACCAAAACCGAGTCCACGGCCTCCGCGTTCTCCGCCACCGCCGAAATCTCCACCACGGCCATCAAAGTCTCCACCACCACCACCCTCTCCGCGTCCACCAAAACACTCGCCTCCTCCAAAAACACCCCCGCCGCCGCCATCGCCAGTTCCGTCACCTCCGCCACCACGGGTTACACCTCCTCCACCCCCAACTTCAATAACGCCACCTGATTCACACTTTACTCCACCTCAAGTTACTCCTTCTCATCCTCCTCCTCCTCCTCCTCCTCCACCACCACCGCTGCCGCCGACAACTAGTTCCCCTCCAAACCACCCTACTACGCCGCCACAATCACCTTCTCCGCCTTCAAGATCAGGCGGTGATTCATCTTCTTCGAAGCGCCATTCTCCCCCAGCGTCGTCAACTTCGAATACACGAGGTTATAGTGATCGGATAGGCCAACATGTTGGTTTTGCAGTGGCTGCAATTTCCATCATTGCACTCATTGCTGTAATTCTCTTCTTTTTTTTTAGGAAGAAGAAAGATCGAGGCGATGCCGGTTGGCCACAAGGTAAATTATGTTCATTTTCATTTTGGTGGAAACTCACCAAAAAAAATATTAATTAAAAATTATTAAATAATTTAATAAATTTAATTAAATTATTATTTAATAATTTTTTATAAAATATTAGTAGCAATAAAATTATAAGAAGACTTAAAAATATAATTAAAATTAAAATTACAGATTTTACTATTTATATAAAATAACATTATCAAAAATAGAATAAAATTATCATTTCCCTAGAGACATTATGATTTATTTTCAGCAGGCCTGCGTGCGTATCCCAATTTTTTAATCTATGTTTGTTAGTTGTTAGTATCTAGACTTTGACTTTCAAATTTGACGAGTCAAGACTAGTAGCCAGAGG
>NC_029789.2:24239744-24241247 GCF_000816755.2 Arachis ipaensis
AGGAGTACGTAGTATGAATTAAGCATTAGTTACTCATTATGTTCGTTTTTTGAATGATTGCGATGATGATGATAATTAGGTGGAAATGTACACTACTACTACAAACAACCAGGCGGGGCCAATGGTCCGCAAGTAGGGATGTACGGTTCACAAAAAAAACAGTCTACTCCGGTGAGAGGCTACTATGGAGGTTACGTGAGATCACCTTCAGAGCTACAACAAATGAGTGGGGGTATAATGGCTTATAGCTACGAAGAAATCGTGGAAGTAACGAACGGGTTTTCGAGTGAGAACGTAATAGGAGAAGGTGGGTTCGGGAGTGTGTACAAGGCTTTAATGCCCGATGGTAGAGTAGGAGCAGTGAAGATGCTGAAACCTGGTAGTGGCCAAGGAGAGAGAGAGTTTAGGGCTGAGGTTGACATTATTAGTAGGATTCATCATCGTCATTTGGTTTCTTTGATTGGTTATTGCATAGCTGAGCAACATAGAGTTCTTGTCTATGAGTTTGTTCCTAATGGGAATCTCAGTCAGCACTTGCATGGTAATGTGAGTTTCTTTTTTATTCTTTTTTATTTTTATGTAAAAATTAATTACTTGTTACATAATAATATATCAACCGGTTTTCTTTGAAGACTAACCTGTTTTTTATGCTAACAAAGTATTGGATGAATCAAAATTAAGGATGAGAAAAGAATTGGTACATATTTCATAATTTTTTCCATAATCAATCATATTGTCTAAGCTAAGTAAGCTTCTATTATTCAATTGACATTTACTAAGATTCACAACCGAATAGGATAATGAAGCAACTTTTGTAGCAAAATATATCCAAAGAAATAAAGATATAGAAAAACTAATTTTTATATACGTAGGAATTGATTTGGTGTGTGGTGATCTGTATGTAGGAAATAACTTACCTGTTTTGGATTGGCCGAATAGGATGAAGATAGCAAATGGCGCTGCAAGGGGCATAGCGTATCTGCATGAGGGCTGTAAGTATCTTTTTCATTATTTTTTTTTTTAATAGTATACAGAGATTTTTAGTATTTTATGTTTAACATGCTTAAGATGTTTTTGTGGATTGATTTTGTTATTGTTGTAACACGATTTTTTTTTGCTTAATTTTTATTTTAACAAAAAATATTTACACACAAATTAGGAAAAGCTTTTCCAATTTCATAAGCAGCACCATCTTTTTTTTTCTGGAAAATTATTAATGTGTGTTAACATGCTACTGGAATAATTTTTTTCTAAAAAACAAAATCAAAGTCTAATACAGTCAAACAGTTGACCAGGACATAGTAAGAATGAGAAAATCAACTCAGTTTTATCTAGAAAAAGAGACTAAAAATAAATTTAGTCTTTGTATTATTTTTGATATAAAATGTACAAAATTAAATTATATTTTAGTATCTTATTTGATTCAAGAAGAATATAAAATGAGAATATTTATTAAAATATTTTTAATATTAAAAAAGTATTATTAAAATTTTAATTTCTGAT
>NC_029789.2:24241490-24245553 GCF_000816755.2 Arachis ipaensis
TTTATTTTCTAGAAATATTAAAATAAATAAAATTTTATATTTAAAAATAAAATTTTAGTCTCAAATATCTACCACCAAATATAATATTAAATTTTAGTCCTTTAGTTCCAATTCCAATCTCTTTGGGAACATACACTACTTGTAAAGACATTTTAGGCTTGTCATATTTAAACAAGCTAGAAGCTCCCTAATTATACGTATATATGTCTTCTGAAGAGAAGAAGGATGTGAACATACATTCAACTTCAAGCACAAATATTGACACTGATGTGTTAGTTTAAATTTTCTGTTTTCTAGGCAACCCAAGGATTATTCATAGGGATATTAAGTCCGCAAACATACTTTTGGATGGTGCTTACGAAGCACAGGTATATATAAGCATATATATTCTTTCTAAATTGTTATCTGTCTAAATTTGAAGTCCAGAGTGGTAATTTAGCCTTATATAATTATTAACACACACAGGTTGCAGACTTTGGACTTGCCAAACTAACTGATGACGCTAACACCCATGTATCAACCAGGGTGATGGGGACCTTCGGGTAGGCATATAAAAGAGTAACATTATAATGTTGTAAAACATGTTTTCCTGGTAATAGCTAATGTTGGATGATTATCCATTGTTGTGCAGATACATGGCTCCAGAGTATGCAACAAGTGGAAAATTAACGGATAGATCAGATGTTTTCTCATTTGGAGTTGTCCTGCTTGAGCTCATAACTGGAAGGAAGCCCGTTGATCCAAAGCGGCCCATCGGAGAAGAGAGTTTGGTTGAGTGGGTATGACTAAACTTGAAGAAACGTTAATTGATTTCTCTTATTTTGATCTTTCCTTATCATCACAAATTAACATGCATACAGGCTCGTCCACATCTTCTTCTTGCAATGGGGACGCGTGCGTTTGGTGATCTAGAAGACCCAAGGCTTCAAGGACGCTATGTTCATTCTGAAATGTTAATCATGATTGAGGCTGCTGCCGCATGTGTTCGCCACTCTGCTCCTAAACGCCCCCGTATGGTTCAGGTCATGTATTTAAATTTTAAGAAATTTGACTGATGTTGGCTAAAAAAAGCTAGTTATCTAATATTATTCTTGTATAAATATTATCCTTTACTAAATGCAGCAGCTTCTTTTTTGTTATGTCCAATTAGGTGGCAAGAGCCTTAGAGTGTGGAGAACAACTAGATCTATCAAATGGGGTGAAATATGGTCAAAGCAGAATATATGATTCAAGCCAGTACATTAATGATATTATGAGATTTAGAAGGATGATGGCTGATGGCAATTTTAGCGGTTACGACTATGATATGTATAGTACAGAACACAGTTCAAGAGAGTTGTCTCCTTCTTTAGGGATGCCAACTAGTTCAGGTGGTAATTCAGAACCTAGATCTTTCAACAACCATAGGAGCTTCTCTGAGTCTGAGCAACCATAAAACTCTTGATGGGGACTCACCTATGTATTAGAACAGAGCAATGAGCATTATTGGCATAATCAAGTTTAAGGCGCACCAGAAATGTCTCTCTTCACTCAATCCGTGGCTGTGGGCAAAGATTTACTTCTAAGTTGTTCATGGTGAATTTCACGTCAATGAATGGGTGAGGCAGTACGACCTATACAAAGAATGAATCATTTTAACACACTTTCGGTTTATACTGTGATATTAGTTAAAATATCCAAGACTGTTAGGATGTGTTTGGGATACAATAGAATTGAAATTGATTTAATTTTAAAATTACGTTTTTTGTTTATAATGGATAAAAATAGGAATTGAATTAATTTGTAAATATAATGGGTTTATTTCAATATTTATCTCAAAATTTTTTCATTTTTTTAGAATTTAATTAGAATAATAATTTATTGTGTCAAAAATGTAAAGAGTTTAATTTTATTATTTCGATATTAATATAGAGGATAAGAGATGAGGATTTGGAGAGAAGAAGAGATGGTATAGGTCCAACGGAAGTTTGGCACCGGCGGCAATGGAAATTTTATTATATTAATTTGTGTTTTTTCAATTTTTATTCTAGTTTCTTTCTTACCCCTAGTCGTTTTTAGTTGGGGTCGTTGAATGATTGTAAACTATTACTAATTTACTATCATATATAAATAGATCTCTCTTATTGGCTGAAATAGGTTTCCTCATAATTAAACTAACATCAGAGTTAAGATCCGAAAGGACAATCCACACAACTTGATCAATGGTCCTTCGAACTCCATATTTAGCAAGTCAATCTGCAGCTTTGTTGGCTTTCCTCAAAATCCATTCAAACTACACATTCCAAGCACGGAGGAGGAGCTCTTGAATCTTGAGAATAAGATCTGTCTCCCCTCTAACAAGAAGGCTCAATGTTCTTGAGGACTAAGCAATCAGTTTCACAAATGAGATCCTTAATATTAAGAATTTGTATTTTCTAGTAACTTTGTTCAAAAAAAAATTCAATGGTAAAAATATATGTCAAGACTTTTATTCTAGTCATTTACCAGCAAGAGCAAAATATTACCGGGCCAATAGGTAACCGCTTCTCATATCTGACTAACATGGACCTAATTAAAGATAAAAGTAAAACTAACTAGTCCAAAACCATAGTTCTCTTTAAAATAACCAGTCAATCCATTAATTTCAAATTGAACTAGTTGTGATTTTACATTGTGTTTAATTTTACAAATCCATACTGCAGTTGCAGAGAACAAAGACAATAGAAAATATAGGCAAAAATAAAAGCACAGAAGATAATTATATTGTACATTTCATCATCTCTTGTTCTTGTAGTGGGAGATCTAATAAGAAGAGATATTAAGACACAGAAGATAATATATAGAAAGTATAGCCAACAATAAGGTGGCATATTCTACTTAACATAATCATAATAACAATGTTACTCTCAAATTATTCCCTTGCATCATGGTCCTCCTGCCCTTAGTTTTCGAGGGGGGCCAAGTTTTAATTCAAAACTTTTCATATTCATATCAGCACCACCACCACCACCACCATGATGAGGAGGACCAAGTGGCTTAGGTGGTCCTCTTCCTCCTCCTCCTCCTCCTCCATGACCATAACCATGTCCATTCATAGGCTTGGAGGCTGCAATCTTCTTGTCAAAGCCAAATTCAATGTCCACTTCCTTAGTAGGCCGGAAGTCATGGTGGTTCTGATTCTGCTTCTGCTGCTTTTGCTGCTTGGAATGTTTCAGGCTGTGGCCGTGGCTCTTGCGGCCGCAAAGGCGTCCGAGGCAGCATGCGACGGCGGAAATGACTATGATTATGGCTAGAACAACAAACACTGAGCCAAATGAGCCATTTGAATGGTGAGGGGGTGACTCATATGTGTAAGTGGTTGGATACACTTGTTGGACAGGTTGTTGGAATTGCTGTGATTGTTGTTGCTGTGGCAGTGGTTGAACTTGTAAGGACATTTTGAATTTGAGGGGTGACTGGTGAGGGTGATGAGGGAATTGGTATATTAAGGGTTCAGCTCTTGTTCTTTGAGTGCAAACTAAGGTAGATTTTTTGGATTATTAACCTCCTCATGCACTCAAACTCAACTACTAGCTTGCTAGCGACTAGTGTGCTTGATATATGTATAAGTAAGATATTTCTTTTTCTTTTCTTTTCTTTTTTATTTTTTGAATTTGTAAAGGGAGCAGAGGGGGAACTTGCTTTAATAAAGAAGGCCAACAACAACTAAAGATATTCTTTTGTGATCTTTACTTGTTGTTTATTTTTTGCTTTGTAAGAAGAGAAAGAGAAAGTGAGATCTCTCTTTCTCTCTCTCTCTCACTAGGCCCCATGAATGTGCAGCTTTTGTTTACTGGAGGAGTGTTCTCGCTGACAATCATTGGAATGATGAGATAGTGCAGAGGGAAGCAAGAAGAGCGAGCAAAGCATTTTGGAAGCTTTAATCATACAATATCATACATAGTATTAAATTAAATTTCTTTAGGTGGGTCATCATTCACGGATCAAAAGGCCATCCATGTTGTTTTTTTCATTGGGGCAGGGAATTGTTTTCTTGCTACAAATTAACAGGGTAGAGCCTTAGCGGAGGACATTTTCTAAGATT
>NC_029789.2:24245625-24245987 GCF_000816755.2 Arachis ipaensis
TAATATTAAATTATTAATTAAAAAGAGAAGTGAATTTGGATAGCAACTATATGTTATTTATTCTTCAGTGGTTATTAACTTATTATGCCGCAGAAAGTTACTTGTCTTGCATATACATATTCATACATTGTTGATGCTTTTCGGAATTAAGAAAAGAAATGGGCATTATTGCTGTTTAATGTTTTAAAATTATTGAAGACTATTTACACAAGACGTTAACTGGATGCATTATGCAACATTATTTGTCGTAATTTGAATAAACTACTATTTTTATTTTTAAAAATTCAAAATATTGATAAATTTATTTACAAATAAATAAAATTATCTAAATTTTAGAAAATTATTTAAAAATTTAAAAATAT